>NW_021604585.1:5349633-5377785 GCF_004785775.1 Grammomys surdaster | reverse complement strand
AGAGAGAGAGAGAGAGAGAGAGAGAGAGAGAGAGAGAGAGAGAGAGACACACACAGACAGAGACAGAGACAGAGAGAGACGGGGGAAGGGGGGAGAGTACGATGTCAGATCACTTGGAGCGGGAATTACAGAAGGTAATGAGTCCCCCTGACCTGGATGCTGAGAACAGGACTTGCATCCTCTACAAGAGCAGTGTGTGTCCGTGACCCCTGAGCTCTCCCTCCTGCCCTCTTTTTAAGGTTCCTTTGAGAATCCTGCTGAAGGATCAACAGGCTCACTTGTTCACTTTTCTGGAGCCAGATGTACATTTCCAATCAACTCATTATTCAGTCACTGGGAAGTCTCAAGACAATGTCTTAACCATGCTAAAAACATGCTTATCCATCAAAGATCTGATGGGTTTGGCCCACTTCATGAAAAACAGAGGAGCCAGATGGCAGGTGTGGCTGGGAGCTGCTTACTAAACAGAAGGAAACCAGGAAGCAGGAAGAGGCTGTAGGAAGTAGGTGGGGACACTGAATTGAGTGGGAAGATAATACAGGAAGTAGGGGGACACTGTAGGAAGTGGGAGGAGCCTGGAGGAAGTGGGAGGACTCTAGAGAAAGTAGGAAGACACTGTAGAAAATGGGAGGACACTGAAGGAAGTGGGGAAGGACCCTGCAGGAAGTGGGAGGACCCTGCAGAAAATGGGAGGATCCTGAAGGAAGTGGGAGGACCCTACAGGAGATGGAAGGACCCTGCAGGAAGTGGGAGGATCCTGCAGGAGATGGGAGGACCCTGCAAAAAGTGGGAAGACCCTGCAGGAAGGGAGGACCCTGCAGGAGATGGGAGGACCCTGCAGGAAGTAGGAGGACCCTGCAGGAAGTGGGAGGACCATGCAGGAAGTAGGAGGATCCTGCAGGAGATAGGAGGACCCTGCAGGAGATGGGAGGACCCTGCAGGAAGTGGGAGGACCCTGCAGGAGATGGGAGGATCCTGTAGGAGATGGGAGGACCCTGCAGGAGATGGGAGGACCCTGCAGGAGATGGAAGGACACTGAAAATTATACCACAAAACAATAAATGAAGACCCTGAAAGTCTGTCCTGGCTTTTGAAAGCAAATCCAGGCAAGAGAAACATGAGAAATGCCGTCTAACAATGAGACATCTTACACACATGACCTCCACAAACCACCACAGCTGTATTTCTGGAGTGTAATCTGCTCAGTGAGGAAAGGCGCTCAGAGTTACCTGCAGATCTGTCAGCTTAGCCTGCAGGCAGGCACTGCTCCTCTCACTCTCACTGGGAAAGTCAGATGCGATCGTGGATTTGCTGTCTTGCAGGTGTTGCTCAAGAATCTCCCTTTGTATGTCATACCTGGGAGAAAATTAAGTGTAACATGACTTTGTAGAGGGAAGGGGTAGTGAGGGCAGGGCAAAGAATAATGAGATATGTATGTACGCATTTGTATGAAATGTCACCGTAAAGCCCACTTCTTGTTTGTTAAACAATAAATAAATAAATAAATAAATAAATTCAAAACATTAAAATTTTTAAAATTTAAAACTTAATTTTAAAGTAAGATAGAAATATTTTTTAAATTACTATCAATTTTGCATGCAGAAATGTCCAAGGAATTTTTGCTTAAATGAGTCACATGCCAAAATTAAAACTAAAGAATAATAAGTCTTAAAAATACATAACGTGGACAGGTAAGATGGCTCAGTGGGTAAGGGCACCTGCTGCTAAGCCTGATGACTTGACTCTGATTCCTGGGACCCATATGGTGGAAGGACTCCTATAAGCTGTCCTCTGTTTCCACACACCTGCACCCACCAATGCACCCACATCACAAATGAATAAATAAACTTTTGTAAAAGGAAGGGGTATCAAGATGGTTTAGTAGTTGAAGGGAACTGCCACCAAGCACACATGCATCTACAAGTAAGTGTGCATGTGTGTATAAATACACGCATATTGTGCGTATGTGTGTACATATAAATATCGTATATAGAAATGTACATATGTAACATATTGTGTGCACATATCACATATATAAATGTATATGCCACATATATGACATATATGCTATATCACGTATGATACATATCACATATGCATGAACAGGTATATACATCATATGCAGTCACTGATGAAGAATTTTCAGCGGACCTCACTGTTTAAAAGGAAGTTACCTGTCCTGTAACTCATTTAGGGAGACGCTGCAATCCTTTCCTTCCTTCTCCATAACGTTTTCTTCTTGCTGAGGCTTTAATTCTGATGTCTGACTAAAATTCTTAATGGGTTCCATTACCTAAGCAAATATGCAAAATAGTAAAGACAATTACTTAAACATATTTACATATCTATAAAACTTAAATGTTTTATGCTCAGGGATGGTTCTTTATATCCAAAATCAGGAAAGAATAGAAGTCCTTGAGATGCCTCTCCTCACAGCAAAATTCCTCACAGACATCTATTGGGCTGACTGTGGCCTTCTAATTGATCAAGGGACACGGTCAGGCGCCAGTGCTTGACTCTGCATCAGACCTCACAGGCTCAGTCAAAGGTGAAAACCCTCAACACAAGTTTCTCATCCCTTTCCAAAAAAAAAAAAATCTGCTGGCTGGCACCCACACTGTGATATACGGCAAATGCCAGCCTCTCTACCTTCAGCAATCTGGTAAATCCAATCTGCAAGGGAAACAAAATTCATCCTACCAAGAAGCCAAATGAGCCCATTCATCTCAACATATTGGGCTGTCTGTGAAGACCGAAGTCAGCCTCACTGACCTCAACAGCAGCAGACACAATTTGTCTTCAGGATTCGCTGGGAGCCACTGGGACACTCTCAGTAGATTGCTAGGCACACCATAGCTTTGGTTGCCATCATTCTAACTCTTTGAGAAGTGGCCTGCCTTGCGTTTCATAAGGTGGGAAATCTTAACTGATGATGACAATCAGATACTAGACCGATGCTCATGAGAACCAGATGCTTGCCCACTTAACCTATATTGAGACTATTTGTGAACTAGATCACCCGGATTTAACACCTTCTCAGTTGGCAGCTGGTTATCTGGTACCTCAGGCGGTGCCTCGCCGTGTGCATCCCTTCTGCCGTTCTCAGTTGTGATCAAGGCACCCCTAGGAAGGAAGCATGACTGGATATTAAGATAGAATAGGGGGAACGTAGAACCTCAAAACCATGATCATCCAAATGTCATTTGGTTGTGTAAACAGCTTTTTCTGGCTTTGCTCTGGAGCGTGGCTCTTCTTACAAAGCACTAACCTCTCCTTCAGTGCACCTTCCTGGGAGGACTGCAGGGTGGTGTGAATCTCAGAAGCACATTTCAGAAGTCTCTCTATCTTTTGTTCATAGCCTCGGAGAGCTTCCTTCAATTTTTGCTGATCCTCTGGTGATGTCAGCTCCTCACACAGCACCCTCAAGACACCCACATGGTGTTCCAGCTGGCACTCGATGCTTTCCGGAGAAAAGCAAACCTGAGGGAAGGAAGAAAGCTGGGCTTCAGCTGAGGGCATATGACCGGAAACTCCCGCTGTGTGCGTGACTCTGACAGCATGCTCTTTTATGGACCGTCTGCTATGTGTTGAGTATGGTCAGGGTTTATGAACTGTCTGCTATGCATTGAGTATGGTTACAGGGATTAGGGAAAAGCAATGAGGAAGTCGGCCCTGAAAGAGTCCCATTTCAGTAACTGACATGCAAGTAATGGTCTGTAACATCATGACGTTATGAGAACACCGCCACCTGCCTGCTTCACAGAGGGAGCCATCCGAGCTGGATGTGGAAGGGACGAGGAGTTCTCTAAGGGTGACTGGAGGATTGTCTTAGATTCTCTTCCTGTGGATATAGCCAAACATCCTGACGAAAGCAACTTAAGGAGGAAGGGTTTAGTTTATCTCATGGTTCCGAACGTAGCCCACCATAGCAGGAAGGTCGGGAAGTGGGAGCTAGAGGCAGCTGGTCACGTTGCTCCCATGACCAGGAAACAGAAAGATGACTGCAAGCTAGCACTGAGCTCACTTCCTACACCTAACACAGTCTAGGATCCCCCTGCCTAAGGATAGCCCTATACATCTGTCAATCAAGATGACCCCCCACAGGCATGCCCAGAGATCCATCTCCCAGGTAACTCAGCTTCTGTCAAGCTGACAATTGACACAGTCATCACAGAGAAGTCATCTCCACCAGTGACGGAAGATGACAGGTAGTAAAAGGTTCTGAGGGCACAGGTCCCTGCTGCTGTTGGAGTGCCCAGTCTAGGAGAGAGACACTGAAGGGATGTCCTGGATCCTTCTGAAGATCTTAGGGCCATCCTTGGAGAGGGGAGAGGGTTACCACTGGGAGGCAGTAAAATGAGATCTGGGCTTCGAAAGGTCAGTCCTGGGGCCTGGGGATATCTCTGAGTTGCTAGAGGGTCTGTCTTATGTACATGACACTTTTGACTTCAATTCTCAGTACTGTCCCCTACTCGGCAAACCAGCAAACTGTTGTGGTGAAAGATGATGAAGCCATTTTCTTCCTAACAGAATAAGAGAAGGGGCAGCACAGTGGATGGAAGAGAAGAAACTGCTGTGCTTATGGAATTGGCCTTCAGTAACTCGGTTACATCTGGCGGGGGTGGGGGGAGGGAGGAAGGAGAAGATCGTGGAGACAGCATGGCCTGGTGATGAGGAGAGGAGGGAGCAAAGTTTGAGAGGTGATGTTACTGGTTCCATTCCAGACACAGGAATCTAAAATGAACACTTGTGATGCCCACCAGTCAGGAACAGACTGTAGACATGGGGGGGGGGGGTTTTGCCAGAGAAAGACTTGGACACAGCCATAAACAGACAAATAGTCTTATAAAATTGCATAGTTAGGATGGATACAAGTACTGAAAACTGTAGAGTGTCCCTTCCGAAAACTAAAACATTAAGGAAAAGTAATGAAAATGGGAAAATTTGTAAAGGATAGTAAAAATGTAGCGCGCTCTCTCTCTTTCATGCTCTATGTGTGTGAGTGTGTGTTACAGATATATCTTCTATATGTGTGTATATATAGACACACACACATATATACATATATATGTGTATATATATATACATACATATACATATATATACATATATATATATATATATATATATATATATGTATATATATATATAAAATAGGTATCTGTGCAAGCAAGAGTAACATAGTGAGAGCCACAGAAACTGACAGTTAAGATGAAATGACTAAGCCCTGTCAACCACACAAACCCAGTCAAATAGGCTGGAGATGAAAAGAAATCATCAGACAACCCCCAAGTCCTGCATGACCCGATTCGCTCGTTTTTACAAAAGCTCTTTTGGTGACCCAGTGTCCCTATAAAACTATCTGTACTGCAGCAGTAGTTGAGACAGCTACGAGCAGTCTCAGGAGCAGGCAGCACCCAACCATCATGATCGAAACGTGGAACAAACACTCCTGGCTGAGATGTCTCACTTCTGACGGGGTAAAAGCACAGGATTCAGTTAGAGCCAGACTGAGTGACAAGCCCAGGGAAGTAAACAGGCTCAAGAGATTTCCACAGTACAGCCAATCGGAGGCCGTGAGCTTACACTGTGGTTACCCAGCCAACACGAAGACAAACAGCAGTGGGCCCGAGTGGCTTTACCTCGTGTTCCTTGCGGAGGCCCCTGGTCCTCCCTCTACGGATAAGCTTCTTTTCTTTATTTATTTGCTTTTCAAGTTTTGCAATATTGTCTTTAAGCTTTCCTTCTTCGATGTCTATTTTTAGTTGTCGGAGATACAAAGAAATTTCGTGATGGAGAGGCTGCAAAGGATGAAGGAGTGTATTAATCACAAGAGGACACAACACACTGACTCTCTTTCCAGTTACAACAAAACAGCCATGGAAACAACAGGAAGGAAGCAAAGCCCACACGACCTGCTCATTCACCCTCTTTATCCCTGGGAAGAGTGTTTAAAACATCCCAGATCCATAGACCTATTTCTTTTTCTTTCTAACAATTAAAAAAAATATGCTTTAAACTGTGAAAGATGCTGTCGAGAAAATGAAATAAAAGCTACAATCTGGGGAGACTAGACATTAAAAAGACAGCTAAGCTAAGGAGACATGACAAACATATGAAATCTGGGTCCTGGATGGTGTCCTGGGGCAGACAAAAAGCATTCCAGGGGTCAGTGCGAATCTGAGGATGCACAAGCTTTAGTCAATATAACGCCCCCTTATTGGCTCACTCACTAGGACAGATTCCTTCACTAGAACTCTCGGAGCTGTGTCTGCACTGATTCTTTGAAGTGAAAACTGCTCTAAAATAAGAGCCCATTCAAAATCCCAGCACTTGAGAGGCAGACGCAGGTGGATATCTGTGAGTTCAATGCTAGCCTAGTGAATTCCAAGACAACCACGGCTACAGATGAGACGCTGTCTAAAAAACAAAAATAAGTTTGTCCAGAAAATCATTAATAGATTTTAATCTAATTATATAGACATCCCTTAATCCAGAACCCCCTTCCCACTGGAGATACTAAAATCTGAGGACACTTCAGTCCTTTTTGTAAAGTGCCATGTTATAGCCGGGCTGTGGTGGCACACGTGTTTAATCCCAGCACTTGGGAGGCAGAGGCAGGCAGATTTCTGAGTTCGAGGTCAGCCTGGTCTACAGAGTGAGTTCCAGGACAGCCAGGACTCAGAGAGAAACCCTGTCTCAAAAAACAAAAAAATAAAGAAAAAAAAAGAAAAGTGTCATATTATCTACACACGATCTCCAATACACTGCAAGTTATTTCTAGATTTTATATAATGCTTAGCATAATATAATGTTATGCAAATAGCTGGTATATTATATTGTTTAATGAATCATGGATGGGGTTGGGGACAAGGCCATACACCTTCAGAGTAGATACAAGTCTTTTTTTTCAAACAATTTGGACCCACAGTTGGTTGAATGCATAGACACAGAATCCAAAGATACAGAGAACTGACTATACTCATCAGACACATACAGCTACATTCATAATATAATTACCATTGATTGAACATATCCTCTATGGCCTATGTAAATCTTTGTAATAACCTGCCAATTAAATTGTGTTATTCTCATTTTGCCAGTGTGGTTTCCAAAAGTTTAGTAACCTGCCCAGGGTCACAGTTTTACCTCCACAGAAGCCTCTCCCTGCGTGACTAGGGAAATCTGAATGGACACAGTGCACTCAATCGGGATCTCATTATCTCATTCAGGATCTCAGTCAGGATCCATCCAGGAAATCAGGAACATGCTCGACTTTTCATTCCGGGGATATTAAATGGCTCCAGGCATGAAAATTTAGAGCAGTCAAACTAAGAAGGAAAAGCTAGTCTATCAAAAAAGCAGCAGGAGAAAGCTTCTCTGTCCCTGGGCTTGAGGCCTTCCTGGAGCCTAGGGAAGAGAGAGCCATGAGTTTCCCATCATGGAGAAGAGGACAAGCAGCTGCTGAGACACTGTGGAGAGGCAGAGAAAGAAACAACGTAGGCACTCCGCTTCTTCCAGCAGCTCTCAGATCTGTAAGGTGGCTGAGGCACTGGCTGAGGCAGACACCAGTTGAAACAGAGCCTGGGACCAGCACCTCTAATGCAAAGGTATCACAGACTAGACAGAGGAAGCTTGGAATGGCTCTGAAGATGACCAAGCACAGGACCAGAGCCATAACCCAAGGCCCCGAGGCTCTCACCTCCCACTGGGCCCTCGCCTCCTGACTCTGTTCTGCCAGCTGCAGCTCTGCACCACCTGGGACAGTACGCTTCAGTTCTTCAACAGCTTGCAGATACTTGGCCAGACTATTGGTATTAAAAATTTCCAATGCTTCCTGAAAAAGAATTTATGAAAATCTGACGATACTGGCAGATCCTGTGAGCTAACTTGGTATGTCTTGAGTAAGAAGGACCAGAGTGGGAGTTGACGGTGATGATACGAATACACACAGGAGATATTTTGTAGAAAGTTGAGACTGATGACCTATTTTCATATCTTGACTTCTTTCAAAAAGATTACAAACTATGTTTTATTGAAAGGTCTTTACCTACTTGGTATTTGAAATGATAAAATTAGCATACAATAAGGCAAAAATTGTACTGTAGGATTTTATGTGGCAAATATTTAACACTCTGCAAGAGCAATGTTGTGTAGCCAGGAAGTACCATTCATTACCTCATTATCAACTTAAAGTCTTGCCCAAGGCCAGTCCACAGACAGTCCCACCCCAAAGAAAGAGCTGCAGTAAACAGCTGGGGACAGACTTGCTGGACCTGTGTCTACTCCTCCCCTGACATGTTCTCTGAGAGCAGGAACCTGGCTTAGGTAGCCAATGAATGGCAGAACCAAAAACAGGTTGGAAAGTTTCTGAAAAGGGCTGGAAATCCACAGAAGAAGGAAGGATTCTGGAAAAGGCAATCAAATAGGGTAGAGACTCGTTCATTCATACAATGTGCATTTATTAAGCACCAACTGTAAACACAATACCCTTCTTTCGGTCTTCCCTGATAAGTGAAAACCCACTCTGTTGGTGTGAGTGTCCACTACCTTCCCATCAGTGGAGTGCAGGGCTGTCAGGATAGTCCCCACCAGGGCCTGGTCTGACTTCTGTGATGAAAATGTTCATTCACTAAATGCGCCAGTCCAAAACAGAGAATCCCCAGCCTCAAATGAGGAAACTAGGACAAAGGCCGATGTTCTTCTTTCCTCTGGAACCTCAACTTTTCTTCTCTTTTCTTCATTCATTTTTTTAAATTTATGCATAGGTGTGTTTGTCTGTCTGTCTGTCTGTCTGTCTGTCTGTCTGTCTGTGTGACCACCTGCATGTAGGTGTCTGTGGAGGCCAGAAGAGGCTATTGGATCCCTGAAACTGAAATTACAAGCAGTTATAAGCTGCCCAATGTGGGTTCTGAGAACCAAATCCAGGTCCTCTGCAAAAACAGGTGCTCTGGACCATGGGCCATCTCCCCAGCCAATTTTTCTTCTTTTTTACTAGCCCCCATGCGGATCCTTCTGAAATCTGTTTTAGCAACTAATTGACTGAGTGACCTCTTGCTTTTCTGAATCTTAGGTAGCTAGGACTGGCCTCCAACTCCTAGATAGTGTAAAAGATAACTGGGGACGCCCGATTCTCCTGCCTCAGCCTCCTGAGTTCTGAGATTCCAGGAGTATGCTACTGGCAAGTTGTCAAGGCTCCCACTGACACACACACACAGAGAGACACACAGACACAGAGACAGACAGACACACATATAGGCAGAGATATACATAGACAGACACACTTACACATAGAGAGGCACACACACACTACAGACTCACGTGGGGAATGGACTAGCTGAGAAAAGGAAAGATCAGTGGGAGTGAAGGGACTGAGAAAAATATTCTCATGTATGAGAATGTCACAATGAAACTTAATACTATGTATAATATAGATCCGGCGCACACACACACACACACACACACACTCACGCACACACCTAGTAACTAATAAAATAAGTAAATAACCCCACAAGTAGCAAACCCTCTCTATACAATACTATACTACTGGGTCTTTAAGTTACAGATAAGTATATGATTATGAAAGTTTTCTCAAAGGAATTCAATTATAGTACTCATACTCACAGAATTTAAACTAACAATAGGCTTCTCTGCACCTTTTCCCCATTTAGAGCCTCAGCAAATCAGGTACCTGGGCTGGACTGAATTAATATGCTCATTTTACACTTAAAAAACAAAAGCCAGAGAAGAGAAACTAAGCTCTTCTCGATCCTGGAATCAGCTGTGCTCTCTGTGCTGGTCTTTACTTGAATATTTACTTTTAATACTCTCAGGTGAACAACATCTAATACCGGGAAAACGTTTCAAGCTAACAGTAATTCTGCATGTAATTCAGTGAAGGAAACATCCACACATCAAGCCTATGGAGAGCTGACAACTCCTCCCCCTGGGGCAAGCTTCCCACCTTGTACTTTGAAATGAGTCCTCCAGGGCGCCCTCTTTGCCTAAGCAGCTGCTCAGCTCTGGAGATGGAGGACTGCAGCTCCCTCTGGGCCTCCTCCACCTTTAGCTTCACGCCTAGCTTCAGTGGCTCACTACTTATGTTCTTCAACACTGTAGACAATTCTACCATGGTGATCTGTGAAGGAAAAACATAAAAAAAAAAAAAAAACCTCTCAAGTTAACAGCGGGGCTGACTTCTTACTTAAACCCCTGTGTCTCCAATTTTTTTTAGTTTATATTTTATAATCAGCCATATAAGTATGTAATTGAAAACATCTCTCTTTTCCAATATGCTCTACATTATAAGGAAATGAAATATAATGTAAAGTTAGTATTTTATAAAGTACTTCCAAGATTCAGGTCAGATCTTACTCTTGGTTCACCCATCAACCATTTGGTTCTTAGCAATAAATTCATTAAATAAAGAGCATTAACTACAGACCTGAACTCCCTCCTTAGCTTCTTGAATCTTTGCCTGAAGGCCAGCTCTGAGGACACTCTGGAAGGACTCCCGGTTCGAAGCACTTTGAACATCCATCTGTAAAGTATCTTCCGTTCTGGCCAGAAGTTCCTCATACATGGAGCCTTTAGCAATAAGATGCTAGAAAACAAAACCAAGATTACCGTAAATGTTCAGACTCGAAGTCAGACACTGGCATACATCAGGAAATTGGAAAATGGTAACTGTTAATCCAGAATGAGGTAAACTTGTATTCTAAAAAATGTTCTTATTAAAACCATTTTGAGGTAGCGATGTGCTCAGTTGTGATAGTGCTTGTTTCTGTGTGTGCCGCTGAGTTCCGTTCACCATAGAAAATCAGGAGCGCAGAAGCACAGCTGTGACCAGAAGTTCAAGGGCATCCTCAGCTTACAGCAAGTTCGAGGCCAACCTGAAATACAATCGACACTACCCCAAAATATAGATAGATAGATAGATAGATAGATAGATAGATAGATAGATAGATAGACAGACAGACAGACAGACAGACAGACAAGGGTTGGAGCAATGGCTCGAACGTAAGGAACACTTGCTGCTCTTGCAGAGGACCCAAGTTTAGATCCCAGCACCCATCAGATGGCTGGTAACTGCCTGTAACTCAAGCTTCAAGAAGACACCCTTGTCTGTCTTCACAGGCACGTGCTCAAAACCACACAGAGATGCACGCACACACATGTACACACGTAGATACACACACACACACACACGCACACAAAACACACATGCACACACGCATGCACGCACACACACACACAGACACATAAATCTTGCCAGGTATAATGGCACATGCCTTTAATCCCAGCACTTGGGAGGCAGAGGCTGGCGGATTTCTGAGTTCGAGGCTAGCTTGGTCTACAGAGTGAGTTCCAGGACAGTCAGAGCTATACAGAGAAACCCTGTCTTGAAAAACCAAAATAATAATAATAATCTTAACATTTTAAAATAAGCAAAACATTGGAAATACTATGTTAACATGTTGAGATTCTGACCAGATCTTTTATAGAATTTTTACTATCCACTTTACATCCTGACCACAGTCTCTTTCCCTCTTCTCTCCCCAGTCTTACCCTTACACATCCCTTTCCTGATTGCCCCTCCCCTTCTCCTTAGAGAAGGGAGCCCCCCCTTGGGTACCAACCCATACTGGGACATCCAGTCCTAGCAGGACTGGGCACATCCTCTCTCACTGAGGCCCAACCAGGCAGTTCAGGTAGGGGAAGGGAATCCAATGGCAGGAAACAGAGACCGAGACAGCCCACTCCACTTTTTAGGGCACCCACATGAAGACTTTTAGAGGCCTTTAAAAAGGAAATGGATAAACCCCTTAAAGAAATACAGGAAAATACAATTAAACAGGTGAAGGAAATAAATAAAACTGTGCAAGACCTGAAAGTAGAAATCGAAGCAATAAAGAAAACACAGACCAAGGGACTGGAGATGGAAAACCTGGGGAAGAAGACAAGAACTACAGACACAAGCATCACCAACAGAATACAGGAGATGGAAGAGAGAATCTCAGGTGTAGATAATACAACCGAAGAAATTGATATGTCAATCAAAGAAAATGTTAAACCTAAAAAATTCCTGACACAAAAGGTCCAGGAAATCTGGGATACCATGAAAAGACCTAACCTAAGAATAACAGGAATAGAAGAAGGCAAAGAGGCCCAGCTCCAAAGACCAGAAAATATTTTCAACAAGATCATAGAAGAAAACTTACCCACTTAAAAAAATAGAATATTCTTTATAAACATTCCAATAAAATAAAAACTAGAGCTAATATAATGCCAATTAAAAGTAAATTGGGAGAATGACTTTTAAAAATAAAATTGTTCTTAGTCAAACTTGAAGGGGATTTAATAAATGTTATTAGAGAAAACGACTACTAAAATAATCTATTTAAAACTGTGTTTTAAAGTGTACAAAAATAATTCTAGATGGGTCAGAAATTGATTCATAAAAATTGTTCTTCTCAATGAAGAACAAATTCTTCAAGAAAATCAACGTGCTGCCTGGAGGCAGGCTGTATTCAGGAATACAGGTAGAGGAAAACATGGCTGTAGAAAGGTACATGCTTTCTCTGTAAAACGAGCTACCAAAAGGTCAATGGTTTAGTAAGAAAATACTTGCCCCAGGAATGAAAATAGATCAGAGTTCAAGGAACTTATGTAATTCATTAAGAAAAATTCCGAAAATCCCAATCTGATGGCTGCAGTCCTGACCAAACAAGAAGCTGAGGCAGGAGGTCACCAAGTCAGGCCTGCTTGGTTACAGAAGGACTTCATGGCCAGTCTGTGAAACCTAGTGAGACCCTTTCTTAAAGTAAAAAGTACAAAAAGGGCTGGTACTGTAGTTCAATTGTAGGTGCCTGCCTAGGATGTTCAAGGCTCTTGGCTCAATCCATAGTAACACACATGCAGGCACACACACACACACACACTCCCCACAAAAGTTAAAACCCAAAGAAAACTGAAAAAAAGAACATATACTACACAGAATTACATGTCTAACAAGCATATGTGATAGCTAGTCCTGCTTGTCAACACTACAATCCAAAAATGGAAGGCACATCTATAATCCAGATTTTGAGGCATAGTGGCCAGGAAAAGCTTAGGTCCAGGCAAGGTAGAACATGCCTTTAATCCCAGGAGACACAGGCGAGCAGATCTCTAAATTCAAGGCTAGCTTGGGACAGAGAAAGTTCCAAATCTAGGCGTGGTGCTACACCCCTTTAATCTGCGCCATGCCTTCTGCTGGAGGCCTACATAAGGACAATTGAAAAGGGAAGTGTTTGTTCTCGGTTTTGCTTGCTTTAACTTGCTAGCACATCTGTTGAACCTACTTCTTCCGAATTCCAGCTTATACAGAAGACTGGCTGAAACATCTGGCCTCTTGGGACTGAGCAAGTATTAGTTTCTTGGACTTTATAGTCACAGCTGCCCACTGTTGGGTAAGTTGGACTGCAGACTGTTAGTCAATGCAATTATTTCCCTTAATACATAGAGATATCCCACAGGTTCTGTGGCTCTAGAGAACCCTAATACAGCATGTAAAAGATAACTCAATCTTATATGTAAATAATGACTTTCTAGCCTTCAAGTTAGCATAAAAAAAGTTAATAGCATCTCAGGAGCAGGAGAGAGGATAAATCAGGAGTCAGGCAGGGAAACCAAGCGCGCCAGGCAGCTGTGACTGGATTCCATGTAACACAACAGTGGTGATTTTATCTTTATGGAATTAGAACATTCACTTCTAATTCTGACTTTTTTCTTTTCTGTAATTGTAAAAAAAGTAACAAATGAGTTCATATAATTGACGGGGTGGTGCGTGAAGACAAGGTCCCTTTCTCCAGCCTCCTCACTCAGTCCACAGTCACTCGTTAGCACTGACTGTAACGAATTTCTGTGTCTCTGCCAGGGACTAAGTACAGGCAGGGCTAAGACACGTGAGGAAGTTATTCTCTTCTTACAGACATAAATGTATAAAGTATGAAAGCATAACTCTTAAACACATAGCTCGTCCACAGTATCTAGAAGCCTCTCTAATCTTAAAATACATCTGGCCTGGCATTGTGGTGTTCAGCTGGTCTCTTACACCCAGGAGGTACAGTCAGGAAGGATCAGGCATTTGAGGCCAGGCCAACTACACAAGTTCTGTCTCACGCAACTCCCCAAAAAATATATATATAAAGAAATCAATAATAAATAAAATATATATGATCTATTATTTTGATACAGTAGAGATTACTTAACTCTCTAATTACTGAGGTGATTACAGCATGATTATATTCTTACTGTTTTTAAGAAGGATCATTGTTATTGGTTTTATAATAGTTGCAAAGTAATTTCAAATGGAAACAAGAAAATCACACTCTAGGGCCCACAAGATGGCTCTGTTAGTAAGGGTTCTTGCCTAATGATCTGAGTTTAATCCCTGGGACCCACATGGCATAAGAAGAGATTCAATTCCTGACGGTTACTCTGATAGCCTCCATGTGCAATGTGGCATGGTGCCCCCACACGAAGTAAATGAATGTAATTAAAGAAAAAAAACCACTTAAAATTATGCTTTAAAAAAATCTGTTTAATATTGGATACCTATTTCATTTCTTTCACTAAAACAAATTGCAGATGATCTAAATTTTTAAAAAATGAAATTAATAAAACTAGCAAATAAAGTTCTTTTAACATTATTTTGTAAGAATATTTTTCAAACTACTAAGTTATGGCCATTATAAACAATGAAAATGTTGCAGGTTGAGCTATGTATAGGCCTTTCCAGCAATGTAGACGTAGAAAAGTACACAAGGGGTCCTTTATTCTGTAAACTTTCGATCTTGCCCCAGTTACGACATGCTCCCCTGACGTTACAGCTGGAACGCAGTAAGAATCCTCCCTCAGTTATCCCAAGTAACAGTGAGATAGATACACTTGCATTCATCGCTTCTAGAAGAGGAATGCAGAATGGAGTTCAAACACGCCAGTCACCCTTCCATCGGGAGCTGGGGACATGACTGGTTAGACAGGAGAACCTTCAAGGCACAGATTACATAATCCGTATGTTCCCATTGTAGCTAGCCACCAAAGACTTGCTACACTCATCTTCCTGCCTCTCATACAGAACATTACAATCCACACGTTATAGGCAGGAAAATGACTCAAGACCTTCCGCATATAAGGCATATCCAAGCATATTAAGTGAAGAGCATTTTAAAATTTCCCAATAAAAAGTAATTAAATGCAGGCTCATAACTCTTTAGCATTTTTTTGTTTATCTTAAAACACAAACCTGCATGAGTTTCACGAATGTCCCCTCTTAAACATGCTCACGTTCATACCTGCAAGGTGTCCTCTGAGGAGCCATCCTCATCTTGATGTCGCAGGAGATCCAAGGTGGATTTGGTTTCTGACTCCCAGATTTTCACCTGCTTGATGAGTTCTTCAACCTCTTCATTCACTTTCAATTGTCCAGCTGATTCTTCATCTTCTACTTCCTGCTGTTCCACAGCCTAGAACATCCAGAGCGATCACTTAAGAAGATGTCATTGAGATATGAGAACATTGTTATATCACCATCCTAAAGACTGGGCATTCAACACCAAGCTACATAGTGCTTGCTTAATGACAAGGACAGAGAAACACACTAGGTTCCTAACTCATTCCTAATGAGTAAGAAATTTATTAGGTTTTCTGCCGCTGTGTGAACACCACAAAGCAAACATCCTTATACAGACCCAGATGGTAGAGCCTACTAGAAATCTAAGCTTTGTGTTAGAGCTACTGTTGCATACTTGGTCTGCACGCAACTGTGCACTTGTGATGTAAGGCCTTAGTTTGCCTCTGATAATATGAAAGTCACATCACTTTACAAATGAGAAGATTGAGCACGCACGTTATTTTAATTATATCATTTCTGACAGCTTGATAGTGTCTCATTCTATAAGTAACATTAAGGCTTAGAAAAGTAAACTGAGCGAACTTGAGTAAATGCATATGCAATTAAATTTAGCTATTACTAACAGTAATTACACAATATCATCAAAAAGAGATTCCGAGCCAGGCACGAGGTCACACATCTCTAATCTCAGCATCCAGGAGTCCAGTATTCTGAAGCAGGAGGATTGTAATCACTAGGACAACCTGGGTTATGTAGAAATGCTATGTCTCAAAGGGAAAAAAAGTAAAAATGAATACTCAGTAATGATCGCTTGTGTCTGTAGTCAGCACTCAGGAGGCTAAATCAAAAGGCTAAGGCTATGAGTTTGAGGACACGCTGGACTACATAGAAAGATTCTATCATCCTCCCTCTCCCTCCCTCCCTCCCTTTCCTTTCCTCCCTCTCCCTCCCCCCCCTTAAAATAATAAAAGAGTCTTAGACAAAATTTCAGAAATAATTAAATCTGTTCTCACTAGCAATTTCTCAGTATTCTGTAGGCTGGTAGCTTTGCACAACCAACAGTTTCAAAGTTGGTTCTAGCCAGGCATACTGGCGCCCACCTTTAATCCCAGTACTCAGGGCCTCTCTGAGTTTGACACCAGCCTGGTTTACTTACTGAGTTCTAGTGTAGCCAGGTATGCAGAGAAAACTTATAATCAACACACACGTGCACACACACACACATGCGTGCGCACGCACGCACGCACCCACATGTATATATCTGAACTTTTTAGGGGTTCAGAGACTTATATTTTTAAAGATTGTCACATAGAGATCCTTCCAGATTTTCTGATTACATTCCTTTCTTTCCTTCCTTCCCTCCTTCCTTCCTTCCTTCCTTCCCTCCTTCCTTCCTTCCTTCCTTCCCTCCCTCCCTCCCTTCCCTCCCTCCCTCCCTCCCTCCCTTTCTTCCTTTCTTTCTTTCTTTCCTTCTTTCTTTCTTCTTTCTTTTTCATGCAGTGGTACAGACGAACCCTCAGCTTCCTGCATGCCAGACAAGCAAGTGCTCTGTCTTTATGCTATCAGCCCATTAGGCATTCTTCTTTCTTTCACAATTTTTATTTTATGCATATCAGTGTTTAGTTGTGTAGAGATAATGTTTATATGCACTGTGTGAAGATGTGTCTTTGTCCCTCTTGCCTGCTTAAAGCACCTTCCGATTGGTCAAAACAAAAAGCCGATGGCCAATAAGCTGAGACAGGATTAGAAGGTGGGACAACGAGAGAGAGAGAGAGAGAGAGAGAGAGAGAGAGAGAGAGAGAGAGAGATACTCTGGGAAATAGTCAGATGTGAGATTTGCCATCCGGACTTGCAGGAAGTTGAATGTATGAAACTGAGGAGAGGTAACCAGCTATGTGGCAGACATAGAAGAGTATAAATATAGTATAAAATAGTATAGTATAATTGAGTTATTAGCTAATTGGAGAAGACGCCTAGCTTAAGGCCTAGGCATTTATTAATAAATAATAATACTCTGAGTTGCCATTCAGGAACTGGGTCGTGGGTGGACAAGCCGGAAGTTACAGCCTGCATGTATGTTTGTATACCTGGTGTGTGTTAGATGCCTGCAGAAGTAGAAAAGACAGTTGGATCCCTTGGAACTGGAGTTACAGTCAGTTGTGGATCATCATGTGGGTAGCTGGGACTTGAACCTGGATACTAGACAAGAGCAGCAAGCACTCTTAAACCCTGAGCCATCCCTCCATTCATTCAAGGCATTCAAAATCACTTAGGTGATACAGCCGGTTTGGGGTGTGGCACATATCTGAAGTCATAGGCATTACTGTTACTCATGTATTTTTGGATCCGTTTTCATAGTCTTACTTACAGTCTGATGTCCTCCAATTGTCCACCACAACAAAAAATATTAGTTATACTTTCTTCCTTTCCTCAAAGTAAGCAACACAAAAAGAGGTTGGTGGCTAGCCGACGCTGGAAGTTGCCAGGCCGCACGTGGCTGAAAAGACCTATGAGATGGCCCAGCACAAAGTTGCAAATTGATTTACACCATTAGGTTGGCTTGCTGTTTGCTGTCTGGGTAACTCGACAGCCAGCTCTTGAGGATAAATTCTATAAGTGATAGCAGGCTGGCCACACCTGATAGAGCATTTTCAAACACTAGTCAGAAGACCTCCAAAGAAAATACAAACTTGATTGGCACCATTCCGAAGTCCTGTCTACTTTTATTGATATAGAAGCATAGAGTGGGCGGGCTGAGAGGTATGAGGTGACTTCATGAGTGGACCCACGGAGGCGTGTCCTTGATCAACTGTGTTGTGACTGTTACCTAGCAACGCATACCCACTGTTCTCACCATCCTTTCCTAAAGAAAAGTAAGAAAGCTGCATCATCCCTCTGTGCGTGGGCCAAGTGTACCAGCCTTACCTTTATGCCTTCACCAGGGCTCCCACCAGGCTCTGCTGACAGAGCTGACTCCTTAGACAGGCTCGGTCCAGAACTGTCCCCAGTGAGCTGGCCCTGAATTTTCACAAGTGGCAGTTTCAGCTCCTAGAAAAATTCATTTTGTAAGTTTTGTGCTCATGTTTCTACTTCTTTGATAACATGTATCAAAAATAGTAAGTGGAAAAATACAGTTAAATATACTTTTAAGATGTATCAGTTATCAATAGTGTTGTAAAATGTCTATTTATGGCCAGGTGTGGCGGTGCACATCCGAAATCCCAGCACTTGGAAGGTGGAGGCAGGAAAATCAAGTATGAAAATCAGCTATCCAAATAGTTCGTCACAAACACACAAACAAATTGTCTACTAAAAATATCTAAAGGCCGGGCGGTGGTGGCGCACGCCTTTAAGCCCAGAACTTGGGGGGCAGAGGCAGGCGGATTTCTGAGTTCAAGAGTTCGAGGCTAGCCTGGTCTACAGAGTGAGTTCCAGGACAGCCAGGGCTACACAGAGAAACCCTGTCTTGAAAAAACAAACAAACAAACAAAATAATCTAAAAAATTGTTATGAATAAGTAGAAGTATAATTTTAAATTTTTTATTATAATTCTATTTTATGATAAATATTAATGTAAAGATAAATCAGATCATGTACAGGCTCTCAAGGAGTTTGGATTGGTAAAGCATGTTTATGGCTTTGGTAAAGGACATGCAGACATATATTAGAAAAGGCCCAAACATTAAACGTTCTCTTCAATATATATGTACCCCAAATAAATTATGCATATGTTCATAACTCCAGTGGCTCTAATAACCCACACAGCCAGAAGAACCAAAATGTGTATCATGTGGTAGATAAACAAATACAACCTGGCATGTTCAGACAATAGACTTCTACTCTCCAATAAAAAGGAATGAAATGCAGTTATATAGTATGTCTGCATGAACCTTAAAAGCATTGTGCCAAGGGCGTTAAGCCAGTCATGAAACAGCACATATGATTCTAGTTACAAGAAAAGCCCCAAATAGAAAATCTATAGACAAAGAAAATGGACTGACAGTTATCTAGGGCTGGGAGGTTGGAGAAGAAATGTTGACAGAAGCTATAGGTGCATATCCTCTTGATGAAATGATGATAACGTTCTAAATCTGACCGCCAGGCAAGCGTGAGCTCAGATTCCCAGCATCCATACAAGAGGCAGGTAGTGTGGTGCACATCTGTAATCCTGGGACTGAGGAGTCACAGACAGGCTCACTGGGGCTTGCTGGCCAGCTAGTCTAGCCTACTGGGGAGCTCCAGGTTCAGTGAGGGACCTTGTCTCAAAAATAATGTGGACAGCAAATGAGAAAAAACACACACACACACACACACACACGCCTACATGCATGAAGAGGTTTGCACAGATATCATACACTCCAAAAAGGCCTGACTGTTCTGATAGCTCTATAGCTGTGAATCTGTTAATTGCCATTGAGCTACACATTTATGACCAAATATCATATCCCCAGAAAGCTGTTACCAGAAACAAGGACTTACGAGTGGAGTTTTTGTGATGAACTTTCTCCATCTTTTATTCAGCCTTCTCAGTTCTTTAGAAACAGATGATGCAATTTCTGTACTGCTGACTTCAATCAGGAAACTCCCTGCCTCATTCAAAGAAGTGTATTTTGCATTCCACTGCGAAAGAGTCTCAATGGGAACCTACAAAACAGATAAGTAACAGAAATGGTTAATGTCGTAATTGTATTTCTACTATCCATAGTAAATCTCTCCTAAGGTTTATTCTCAGCAAAACTGAGTGTGAAGGCCCTTGAAGAGAAACTGACTTCCCTCTTAGAGAGCCTCTCAGCTTGTTTTCTTGGGTTGTTTCCTGGCAGGTGTCCCGCACTGTCCTTCTGGCCCTGGACCAGAAGGGCCTGGTCAACTTTTCTAAGTGCCTGGTAAACTAACAAAGGTTCCCAGACTTATCTACTCAGTAGAGGTCATACCACCATGGTAATGGTTTCAATAGAGGCAATGCTGCCTTGATACTGGTTTTATTTAGCTTCAATGCCAAGAATTTCCTATGTCATACAGTCCAAATATGTAATATTGGCACTGTGTCCATGTGACAGATGCTACCAAGTCTCCTTTAAAATTAAAAGCCTCTTTCAAGATCTCTGGCAGCCCCAGAGCATCTCAGCAGAGGTTTACAGTCACACTCAAGATGGCGACATTCCCCAGGTTTATGTATATTTTAATTTCAGACCCTGAAAGACAGAAGAACTATTGGAAGCCAATGATATGAACTTGTAGGACCAACATAGGTGACAAGGAGACATGGGTGTTAGGAGCCGCGTTCACCATTGCAACATGGCGCTGGTTTCCTGCTTCCTGGTTCTTCTTGAGAGCCTTGCTTGAATGTGCGCCTGTGCAAGGGGCGAAAACCAGTATGCTAATTTGGCGATGTAGTGAGAGCCAATGAGTGTGCGGCACGTCTCCTAGGGCTCTATATAAGCCACAGGTTTTTCGGGCTTGGCGTCCCTCGCTTCACTGCCATCTAATGAGCTGTACAATAAATTGCTGTCAGAATAATCCTGAGTGTGGCGTTCTCCTTATCGGCGAGGCAGCGCACCGCAACTGGTGCCGAAACCCGGGAACAAAGCCGAACGTCTCGGTGTTTTATCCAGTTTCGAGGGATCCTGTTGGCTCAACAGAGGGTTCAGAACTGATGGCATGAGAAGTCTAGACGCTTTTCTGCAAGGTATGGTGGATCCTGTCTATTTTGCTATTGCTATCCTTGTTTGGGCGGTGGTAGTTCTTGTGCTCTGCTTCTGTTTTAACTACCATACCCAAGACAAGGTAAGAGAGGGACAAAGAGCTTTAGCAGAACGCCAGGATAGCCTATCAGAAGCAGAAAAGGATAAGAGCGCTAAAAATAAAATAAAGAAAAAGGAAAAGAAAAAAGAGGAAATTAAGAAAGAAGTAGCTACAAAAAAGGAACATAAAAAACAGGAAGAGCCTAAGAGAAAACTATATCCTGTGTTAACTGAGTTTCAGAATTTAAGAATTAATGACTTCGCCTCTGAGGAGATGTCCTCGGGGGATGAAGAAGATAGTGTGTTAGATCTTGAGGAACAGGCAGAGTTAGATAAAGAAGCAGCCCGTTATGAGTCTGAAAGATACGGGCTGGATTTGCCTTATGCACCGGGGTATGCCCCATCTGCCCCACCATTGGAGGAAGTAAAGTTAAAAAGAAAAAACCAAAAGAGAGACAGGAAAGACTGTCGTCCAATTCTCTTATTACAGCTAAGGAAAGAGAAAAGATAAGAGTAGCCTTTCCCGTATGGGAAGATGCTAACCAAACCAAACAACATTCACAGCTAGATTTAAAACAATTAAAAAACGCTAGTCGAATCGGTACAGACTTATGGAATCAATGGCTCTTTTACTCAGGCATTAATAATTTTTGAACAATGTACTAGAGAATGCAGAAATGCTATTACACCTTGGAAAGGGAAAGGATTAAATGCATGGATGAAGGCTTGTAGAGAAATAGGAGGACCTCTATCTAATGCCGGATTGGCAGCTGCTGTTTTAGCGGCTCAGAGGGCCTCTAATGTTAAATGTTTCAGGTGTGGAAAACTGGGACACATACAAAGACAATGTAGAGCACCTGGCACTACTAGCACATGTTATTACTCACTGCCTTGAAGCCTGGGCTGCTTGGGGCAAGCCCCTTCAGCTGAACTGAATATAATCCTCAGGCACAAGGGATTGTGGAACGTGCCAATGGCACATTGAAAACTTATTTACAAAAACAAAAGGGAGGAATAGGCCCCAACATGGGACCTAAGACATCTATCTCCCTAGCCCTATTTACCTTAAATTTTTTAAATCTGGATTCTGATGGGCAATCTGCTGCTGACAGACATGTGGCTCCAAGTCCTCAAAAAGAATATGTTAAATGGAAAGATGTCTTAACTAACCAATGGAAGGGCCCGGATCCAGTTTTGGTGAGATCCAGGGGAGCTGTTTGTGTTTTTCCACAGGATCAAGAAAATCCAATCTGGATACCAAGCAGACTGACCAGAACTGTGAAAGAGGACTCACCAACCCCTGAAGACAAATTTAGCGGGGGCTGCTACCAGTTTATCAGCCTTTGCAACTCTAGGAAATTGGTCACAACAGGCTGAGGAGCTACAAGAAGAACTCCTGCTCAAGATTGCTGTTTTGAATGGGACCAGAATAAACCCGATTGATGTTAGAGACTTCACTTCCTGGCTCATGTCCACCTTCTCCTTTTTTAAGGAGTGGATGGGGGTGGTAATGTTTGGCTGTATGATCTTTGGGGGAGTGCTGATCACACTCTGGTTGCTCTGCAAATTTAAAAAACAACATCATAGACTTATCACTCAAGCACTGCTTGCCTCAGAGCAGGGAACATCCCCTCAAGCTTGGTTAAATATGCTTAAACAATGAGACACTATCATTCAATGGGATACCCTGAGGGCTCGTGTTCCCATTGCACCAGGAATCCTGAGTGGTAGTCCTCCACACTTCCCAGGGCTCGGGTTCCCATTGCACGGGACATAAGTGTGGAGGGTCTCAATACTGTTTAACTGCCTTGAACGCC
The DNA here is from genome assembly GCF_004785775.1 of Grammomys surdaster. Taxonomy (NCBI): domain Eukaryota; kingdom Metazoa; phylum Chordata; class Mammalia; order Rodentia; family Muridae; genus Grammomys; species Grammomys surdaster. Next base: position 5,354,830 of record NW_021604585.1, on the reverse strand, counting down.
TTACTGGTAGAACGGTGGGCTTGATTGGCGAAATAACAGTTGGAAAATTGTTGCAGCAATTTAATAAAAAGGGGGAGATGTTAGGAGCCGCGTTCGCCATTGCAACATGGCACCGGTTTCCTGCTTCCTGGTTCTTCTTGAGAGCCTTGCTTGAATGTGCACCTGCGCAAGGGGTGAAAACCAGTATGCTAATTTGGCGATGTAGTGAGAGCCAATGAGTGTCTCCTAGGGCTCTATATAAGCCACAGGTTTTTTCGGGCATGGCGTCCCTCGCTTCACTGCCATCTAAAGAGCTGTACAATAAATTGCTGTCAGAATAATCCTGAGTGTGGCGTTCTCCTTATCGGCGAGGCAGCGCGCCGCACGTGGGGACTTTCTAACTCTAAGTGTACTCCTATACCTCCTGCATTTCTTTCGTACCAAGAGCCTATTGTCCACAGAATAATTCTGCTCCACTTGAAAAATGCTCAGTGTGAAAGGCTAGTTTGGTCCACTTTCAACAATGAAACAAATGACAGAAACAAATACTGTTTCCTAGCTAGCATATAAAAATAATAATTACACTGACATTCCTTCCACACCTCTGATATTAAAATACACATAACTCAGAAAAGTTGCCATCTTGAGCATACAATCCCGAACCTCTGCCAGGATGCCATGAATCTTGTTAGGGCTTTTTAACTCTGGAGTTATCCCAGTAGCATCTATCTCCTAGAGCCCCTGCTGCTACTAAGTGGTGGAACTGGAAACTAGATGACTTAAATTGGGAAATGTTAATTAATCTTGGCCTAGAGACGAAGCAAAACCATTACAAAGGTGTTACTGGCCTCTATTGATCAAATGAGTCTGGGACCCTCTGTAGGAGGGAATTTCAGGAAAGATGCAAGGGTAAAAGGTTTTAACTAAATGGAAAATTATAATTCTTAAAAACAGTGATGCCAGGCGGTGGTGGCACACGCCTTTAATCCCAGCACTTGGGACGCAGAGGCAGGCGGATTTCTGAGTTCGAGGCCAGCCTGGTCTACAGAGAGTTTCAGGAGAGCCAGGGCTACACAGAGAAATACAGACACACACACACACAAAAAAAAACAAAAAACAAACAAACAAAAAAAAAAACAAAACAAAAACAAAACCAGTGATTTAGGTAGGCATGGTAGTACATGCCTGTAATCCTATCGGTAAGGAAGTTCCATGACAACAGGAGAGCCTTGACTCTGAAGACAGCCTAGATCATATAGTAGAGTGATGAGTTTTCTAAAAGCTGTATTATTTATGTAAATGTGTGTGTGTGTGTGTGTGTGTGTGTGTGTGTGTATACACAATGTGAAGAAAATACTCTCTGACAATTACATTTGGAAAAAAAAACTAATTTCTTCCCAAGATCTTGAATTTTCTAGAAGATATGTTTACTCCTTCATTGATATTCAACCTTCAGAGTCAAAATGGGCTTCCAAACAAAAAGAAATAGAAAAGTTAAGTCTTGCTGGGCATTGTAATGCAAGCCTTTAATCCCAGATCTCAGAAGGCAGAAGCAGGAAGGTCCCTAACTTGAACAGTGTTATGCAGTCAGTCTCCAAAAGTAAAATGTAAAACTGGGACAGAACCATTGCCTTCAAATACCTCTTTAATTTGTTCCTTCTTTGTCACCTCAAACGAAGTCTTTAGTAGGGAAAGGTCTTCCTCAAAAGTTGCCCAACACGCCAGTACTCTTTGAAGGGTCGCCTTCATGTTATGGATGGATTGTTTGCACGTGTGGATATTCTTTTCCAGCATCATATACTCCTCTTTAATACTCTCACACTCTCTGGCTACATCAGCAAAACAAACAAAAAGAACAAGTCTTACAAAACAGTTTTTGTATGTAAATAATATTAAGAAAATTATTTGCACTAACCGACAAACAGGCATGTTCCCTAATAATATTAAAAGCAAAAGAAAGATTCTTCCAAGGAAAATATGCATGAAAACAGTTAATGGCCAAACCATTAAAGTAAAACAAATGTCATCTTGAAATGACAGCTGTCCCGTTAAAAAGCAACTAGGATACTTTACCCAAGTTCTTGTACATTTCTTCACATTTTCGAAAAGAAGTTTCAAGTCGAGCTAGGAACTTTTTCTCTCCAGTAAATCTCTGTGAAGGAGAGGAAACAATATTGACAGGTTTTACTTTTGAAAATGTGCCAAGAAATCCAGGTGTCAGTATGTGCTGTCAGTAAAGGGCACGATTGCCAGCAGTGTTTGAGTACGCCAACACCACCACGCTGCAGTAGCAGAAACGGAAGCAATGGTTCCTGACTAGGACTGGCTTGGACTTAGGAGATACAAGAGCACAGTGACACAGGGCTCTCACTGCAGATTTAGCTTAACATGGTCATGTGACTTTACACTGTTTCCGGATTCTGGGAAAAGGCACATTCATCACTCATAGCAAATCCAAGCCTTCCACTTCACCTATCTTAGTAACATTGTGTAACTGTATCAGTTGCTTTTGTTTCACAGGCCTTATTCACATTAATTTTTTTTATATTTATTTATTTAGTTTATTGATGAGTACACTGTAGCTGTCTTCAGATACACCAGAAGAGGGCATCCAATCTCATTACGGATGGTTGTGAGCCACCATGTGGTTGCTGGGATTTGAACTCAGGACCTCTGTAAGAGCAGTCAGTGCTCTTAACCACTGAGCCATCTCTCCAGCCCCCTTATTCACACTAATTAGTAAGTCTTCATCTGTTACATCAGGTTACTTTTTCAGGAGCTATCCCCACCTGCACAAAGATGTCTGTAAAACGACCATTAATTAAGTCAGCTACAGAAAACCACGGGGCTAACTCAGAGCTGACTCTAAACTCCCGGCTTATTATCCTAGCAGTTCCCAACCTGTGGGTTGCATGGTAAGTGGAAGGAATGGTTCCTGAAAGGTGACTAGGACTTAGGAGATGCAAGAGCACATAGATATTTACATTACAATTCATAACAGCAGCAAAATTATAGTTATGAAGTGGCAGCAAAAATAATTTTATGATGGGGGGTCACCAAACATAAGGAACTGTATTAAAGTGTTACAACATTAGGAGCCTTAAGAACCACTGATTATATTCTTATTTTGTACTAGCTAACTACTACGATTACTAACTAGTGAGATGTAAATCCAAAGCTAAGCATGATGGCATAATCCTGTAATGTAGCACTTATAAGGTAGAGGCAGGAGGATCAGGAGTTCGAGACCAACGTCATTATAGAAGACCCTATCTCAAAATACAAATTAACAAACAAAAGCCCAGAAAAAAAATAAAACTTCAGAGGAGGCAAAAAATTATATGTAATATTACACTACATATTTTATATATAAATAAAACCTAGCCCAGTTTAGAATCATGTCTCCAATCTGAAGTGCATAGTATTTAAATAATATAGTATTTAAATAATAAATTATAAACAAATATGTATGTCTTCATCATCCTTTTCCATTTTCCTCTGAAACTTATAATTTTGAGTTTTTCAAGTTTCCTCACCCTCCATTCCCAAAAGGAAAGGGGGGGGGGGAAGTTGGGAGGGAGAAAGAAGATTAAAAGCAGTAACAATAAAAAAGGCAGCAAAGAAGGTGCCCCGTGGGGCTTCCATCTGAATTTCTGCATGGACACACCTATGCTTGTAACATGTTTTTCTTTGAAGCATTTAAACCATGTCCTATTCAAATTTGGTCAAAGGACAGAAAGATGGCGTCACCGTGCATGAGGCACTTGCCACCAAGCCTGAAGGACTGAGTTCGATCCCTGGGACCCACATGATAGAGAGAACTGACTCCTACAGGATGTCATCTGACCGCCACATGCATCCGTGGCATGCACCAATGAATCAAAGTAACTGGAACTGTATTTTTAAAATTTCAAAATAACGCTAAGCTTTATTTTATATAATAAAATAATAATAAGCTTTGGGGCTAAGACCAAAGTTTTCAAAGAAAAGAGAACCGTTGAATAAAAGCATAAGTTGAAAAAGGAAGAAAAAAATGTAAGCAAAACCCTGTAACAGGGAAGGACCACAGCGGAACCTTCTTTGAGGCCTTAACTATCCTAACTCCATCTTGACTACTACAATCCTCATCTTCTTATTCTAGCTGCTATTTGGCCACCACTGATGGTTTTCTCCAGGGAAACTGAAGCTAACGAGCCCTACCAACAAACACCCAAACCAGACGGAGAATTCCTGAGCTAAACCAGAAGCAGAAAGCAGGAAGCCGATGCGCAGGCCCAGGCCGCAGAAACTCACATGCCAGTCTTCCAGTAGGATTTCCACAGACTCCTTGCTCCCACAGGCGCCGTTCCAAACATCCAACTTGGCCTTCGCTTCACCCAGCAAAGCGAGGACTGAGCACTTAGAGTCATGAAACTCCAGAAGTGGGATGAAATTTTTACCCAAAACATTGTTGATTCTGGAAAACAGACAGGTTTTAGAATTGACCAAGAGTCAGAAATGTTTGACATCTAAAGAAATACAGTGATTTAATTTTTCTATTCAGACACACAGAACTCAAATGTATCTTCAAAAGTGCCCTCAGCCTGTGCCATGTGGGTGAGTGTGTGTGTGTGTGTGTCCTTCCATCCCTCTCTTCTTCTTTTAAAATAATGTTAAACAAACACTCTGGTAAGATATAAAGCAAGATTTCAAAGGTAAAAATGTAACAGAATATTTTCTGAAGAAATTATCCCTTATTAAGAAATCCTGTGGGCTAGAAAGATGGCTCGGTGGTTAATAGCACTGGCTGCTCTTCCAGAGGTTCTGAGTTCAATTCCAGCAACCACATGGTGGTTCATGACCATCAGTAAAGGGATCTGATGCCCTCTTCTGGCATTTAGGTGTACATGCAGCAGAGCACTTATACATAAAATAAAGAAATCCTGTAAGAACACCCTAAAGAACAAACTATCTTAGGATTTAAAAGCTTCCCTATAATTTGATGCAGCTACAATTTTTAAAGCTTACACATGAAGACAGTTTCACTATTAAGGCTAACATTGTCTTGCTATTGCCATAAGCTACATAAGAATAAAGAAAAAACAGAAGACAGTGTGGACAACATTCAGTTAAATGACTTTTAAATTAATAATGAATGTATTTTTTAAGATTTTATGTAATTATTCATCGGGGTGTGTGTGTGTGTGTGTGTGTGTGTGTGTGTGTGTGTGTGTGTGTG
>NW_021604585.1:5339077-5349623 GCF_004785775.1 Grammomys surdaster | reverse complement strand
GTGTGTGTGTGTGTGTGTGTGTGTGTGTGTGTGTGTGTGTGTGTGTGTGAATGCAGGTGCCTAAAGAGGCCAGAAGAGGGTGTTGGATCCCCTGGAGTTACAGATGGTTGTGAACCACTCCACATAATTCCTGAGGAACTGAGCTTGGGTAAGAGTGATAAGAGCTCTTACTCACCGAGACATCTCTCCAGCCCTTATATTGATTACATTTTACAGGGTTTTTATTTTAATTTAGTTGATTTATTTATGTCTGTGTATGTCTTCATGATTGTGTATGCACGCGGGTGTGACTATAGACGCCCAGGCAACAGAGGCCAGAAAAGGCCTCAGACCTCTCTGAGCTGGAGATTTAGGTATCTATGGACCCAGAGTGGATACACGAGTGCTGGAATCTAACCTCTGGTCCTCATGATTTGCATAGCCAGGTTTCATAACTGATGGAGCATCTCTCCATCCCTATTTTTACTCTATAAAAATGCACTTATATACCCCCCCATCTGGTATCCTTATGAGGAGTCCATGTTTACAAATGTGAAGAGTACCCTCAGAAAGACAAAGCCCCATCATAGGGGTCTATTGTTCAGGGACACAGGATGTGAGCATTTATGCTGCTATTGCAAAACCATGAAGGTGTGGTTATCAAGATGCAGAAGCAAATATGTCAGACATTATCTCAAAGTCTCTCTGTTTGTGGTACGCCAGTGACACTGTTGCTAAACATGAGCGGGAATAGCTCTCTTCATTCAGGCAGCTTGTGAGTAGCAGAGTTACAAACCGTCTTGTCATTTCTTCCAGTTTAGCCAGAGGCACAGCCGGCAAGCTCTTCTCAGCTCTGGTTTCAAAGGCCAAAAGAACATTCGAATGATAGTCGAAGCTGCCCATCAGACTCTGAAATTTAGAAACATGAAAATCCAATTTATCTCTAAATGCTGCAAAGGAAGGAAAGTCCATTATGCCTATGGTATATCTGTTTTCAAATAAATGTCCGAAAGCCTGATGGATCGATCAATTGACTGAAATAGAATCAGTCATATACTGTAAACTCTGCTGGCCTGGAACTCACTATGCACCCTAGACTAGCCTTAAACTTGTGGTAATGCTCCTGTCTCAGCCTTCAGAGCGCTATGCTCATGGTAGGAGCCACCATGTCTGGTTCTCATCTGTTCTTTTTACCTAAGATTTTCATATCCATTATTTCAGCATAAATGTATTTAGGGGGGACCTTTTCCCAAACGGCGGCAAGCAATGTCTTTGGCAAAGTCGTTAGCAAAATCCTTTGTTTTCCCAAGTCTCTCCATGCCTCTAGAAACATAACTGCTCGAACTCTCACAAACCATATTTGCCCACACATTTGCATTGAGAACCCAATCACCCTCATTTTCTTCCCCTTGGCATCTTTTGGGTTGTTTCTTGGTTGGATATCACAGCTGCTTTAGAGTCAACTGGACTCTACCTTTCCTGATTTCTGTCTTGAACAGCTCAACAGTGGTGAATGTGAAAACACCTCCATTTAATTGGGGGTTGTTTGTGTCACAGGGTCTCTCATGTGGCCCAGGTGGCCTCAGATTTATTATAAAGCCAAGGGTGACCCTGAACTCCAGATCTCCTGTTCTACCTCCCAGGTGCTGCTGCCACCATGAGGGCCTCTGGACCGCAGGGGACGCATGCTACACCACCCTCAGCCACCATGGTATTTGATTTTCTTCCTAGAATACAGTTTTCCTCAAGGACAAACCCTAAGAATGGGTTAATTTTTCCGTGAGTTTCTTTTCCTACCTTGAATAAAGATATTTTCCCTTGGATCAGAGTCCTGACTTCAGAATAATTTTGGGAGGTCGGCACCCCTTCTTCTACAAGCCCCTCTACATCCTTCAGCCACGATTCGGTCTCTTTGAGCGGGGAAGGCAAGGCGTCATCCAGCTGGGCTTTCCATGCAGCGACCTGAAACAAGGCAGAGCCGTCAGCACTCAGCCAGCCTAGCCCAATTCTTCACTGACTCGTGTTAACTTCATGTGCCTCAGAAAGCCAAGGCTGACTTACTAAAGGAATTTTATCAATGGGCAAACAAAATAGTTCTAAATATTACTTTACTACTTGCAGAGGAGGAATATAATTAGTTTAAAAGCTGTTGGAACAGACACAAGGGGGAGAATATGAGGTTGGGAGAATCTCGAGTAAGTTGCATAGGGGAAATTAGAACTATTTAAAGTTCTCCTCCAAACAAGGACAGTCACAGAAAGAACTGTCTGAAACACCACATGGCCATGTGTCCTTTGACTGGTTTTAGTCAGGGTTTCTAGATGAACAGAAATCTTCCTTAGGACAACACTGTAACCACAATTCACACACACATGCACGCACAAACACACACACACAAGCATGCACACACACATGCACACAGACACACACATACACACACACACATGCACACATACACACATACACACACATACACACACATGCACACACACACATGCACACATACACAAGCATGCACACACGCACGCACGCACGCACACACAGCTTGCTCTCTCATCTCTCTCACTAACTCTGACCACACGTCAACAGTCCACCTGACCCTCCCTTCTTTCCTTCAGTAAATCCCATCTTGGTCCAAGTTCTCATCTTCTACCGAGCAGGTTCTGGGGACCAAAGTAAGGTCATCAGGTCATCTGCAAGCACACTTACCTCCCTAAAATAAATTCCTTATGATTTATGGAATTTAGTAAATGCTTGGCTGGCATGCCTATTTTTATATTCCTATATGCCCTGAGTTATGGAAGATGATTTTAAGAAAGAAAAGAACAAGAAGCTGAGGGAACCCTGCTCTGACCCAACTCTATTCTTTGCACAACTAAATGAAAGCTCTCTATATTTTTAATTAAATCAAAACTTTTAGAAGACAAACAGTGGCAACATTTACCTTCATTCCTTCCTACTCTTGAACAATGAACACACACACACATGTGCACACACATGCACACACACATACACACACACACGCACATTCTACACATTCATTCTACACATCCTTCCAAAAGGATTATTTTTTAATTTGGCTCAAAGTGTATGAAAGGTCTTACCAGATCAAAATTAGGTAATGTTGCTATTGTCTGCAGCAGGCTTTTTTTTTTTTTTTCCCCAGAGCTGAGGACGGAACCCAGGGCCTTGTGCTTGCTAGGCAAGCGCTCTACCACTGAGCTAAATCCCCAACCCCTGCAGCAGGCTCAAGAGGAAAGAACTTACTAACTTTCGTGCATAAACGAAGATGTCGTAATGAAATCCATTACTTTGTATGTCAACTTTAAAATTAATAAATAAATAATATCCATAAACTATGGAACCAAAATTGTAGAGATGGCATTAGCTCGATCACGCCTAGTGAGTTTAAAATTAGCATATCTCATTTCACCGCACCCAGAAAAAGATAGATTTTTTAATATACTATTAGTTTGGAGCTTGTAACCTTGTGGAATAATTCTTTTTGTGGTTTTCTCATTATTTCAGGTAATTTTTTCAAATCATATTCTGAAAAAAAAAATCAAGCCAGGTCTCTGTGGCCTGAAACACTCTGAACTATACAGACAACGCTTCTCTGATTTTCGTATTATTATGGACTAGTTGTTGCACACAGCTCCAGTCGTTTTACAACTGGTTCCCAGAATGCACTGGGCACTGTTGTCTGCTGGTGAGATTCCTTGAGCTGCACTAGTTCCTCCGATGAGATCTCTTGAGAGTGGCTCAGGGAAGCCATGCACACTTATCTGACACATACAGTAAGTGATTTAGAAAAGACATTGCAAAAATAGGTGTCACTCCTGATCAGCAAGCAGAGATCTACAAATGTCTCCTGTGCAGCGCCTAGACAGAAAACAGTGAGCCAGAGTCTCTCTGTAAATGTATTAATATGAGTAAATTCTATAATAAACTTAATACATTCGTTTAAAAATCATTTAATGGGGGGCTTCCTGCCTTACAAAGGACCCATGTTAGATTCCCAGTACCATTTGCATAGGATGGCTTACTACTGTCTGCAACTCAGGCTCCAGGGGATCTGACATCTGCCCTCTGTGAGAACTGAACTCATATGCATAAACACATGGACACAAGACACACATACATATACAGAGATACACAGACACACGCATAAACATAAAAAACAAAATTTTTCATTATAAAACATTACTGGTGTGAGGAGAGGAGGGTTCAGTGGGCAGGAGCACTTGCTCTACAAGGATGGGGACCTAAATTCAAACCCCCGGCACCCCCACAAAAGGGCATGGCGGCACATGTCTATACCTCCAGCATCAGAGGAGAACATACGAAAATCCCAAAAGCTCACTATCTTGCTAGCCAAACAAGCCAAAAAGGCAAGCTTCTAGCTCAGAGAGAGACCTAAAGGCAGGAAATCAGAAAGCAATAGAAAAAGACAATGGTACTCTTTGGCCTCCCAACAGGGTCATGCATCTGCCCACTCGTGTGCACATGCTATAAACACATACACTTCGCAACACATAACAATTCACAGACAGACATACAACCATTTCATTATCCATTTAAAATGGGTAAATCATAAGATGTGTAAATTAAATATTAATAAAATTAATTTTAAAAAAGGCAAAATAAGCACGCTTAGAGATGAAGGAAATGAAGCCAATCTGTTACTGTGTTATGTTATTAGTTAAAGAGTTGTGGGGGGGGGGGATTAAGAAATGCTCAAAATCTATAGGAAAAACCAGAAACTGCAAATATTCTTCCCACCCCACCCCCTTGTTTTTTTGTGGCAGGGTCTCCTCATGTAATTTTAGCTGGCCTGCGACTTGCTTTGTAGACCAGGCCTCTGCCAAGCTCTGGGATTAAAGGTGTGGCCACTAGTAATGGGAATTATCTAGGTAGCCATGAAAGACCGGAGTTTTCTCTTAAATACTTTAAAGTGAGGGCTGGTGATGAGTGAGCGGTGAAGGCACCTGGCTCCTCTTGTAGGGGAGCGTGGGTCAGCTCCCAGCATGCATGTTGTGTCACTCACAACCACCTGTGACTCCAGCTCTTCTGACTTCCACGGGCATCTGCACATACGTGCACATATCTACCCCGACACACACACAGACACACACACAATTACAAATATAAATAAACTTTAAAAAATTCCTTAATACATAGTTGCTAAAAATATATTTATATACATATGACACACATATGTTTATATGTAAAACAAGCACAGCATAAGGACCCAAGCTTGGTTCCCAGCACCCATGCTGTGTGCCTAACCAACTTCAGCTTCAAGAAACCCCAATGCCTTTGCCTCTTCAGATACCTACACTTGTGTGCACATACCCACACTGAGACACATAGGTGTACACACAAATCAAAATAGAATACATATTTTTTTAATTTAAAATAGACTTTTTATACAATACATTGTGTTGACAATTTCCTCTCTCATCTAGAGCCATACATTGTCTGTCTCTTGTTAGAAAACAAACAGGTATTTAAGGAATGATAATAAAACAAATATTTTTTAAAAGAACTTTTGAAAAGCAGATGTTACATGGTAAAATAGTTGTATAATAAAAAATTATACAGCTTAAAATTTAAACTATAAATAGTTTAGAATGTATATTATAACCTCTAGAGCAATCACTAAACATTTTTTTTTCTTTTCGAGACAAGGTTTCTCTGTATAGCCCTGGCTGTCCTGGAACTCACTCTGTAGACCAGGCTGGCCTCGAACTCAGAAATCCGCCTGCCTCTGCCTCCCAAGTGCTGGGATTAAAGGCGTGCACCACCACTGCCCGGCTCACTAAACACTTAATAAACAAAAACAACCCAAAACTGACAGACATATTGAAACAGAATTTTTTAATAAATTGGATTCAAAAACAGGGGAAGCACACACATCAAAGAGGAAAATGATATATGTATATTAAGTATAATGTACTAAACACTCCTATTAAAAGGTCAGAATTGTCAGAATAAACAAGAAAAGAAACATCCATGTGTCTTCTTTAGTAGATGAACTATAGTGGCTCAAATGGGTAGAGAAAAATGAGGGGAAATGTCTAATTTAAATAGCATCAGAATAACAGGATCAGAACATAACATTCATTTCAGATGAAGCAGACACCAAGCAAAACACTTGCCAAATATTATTAGTAGCATATTTAGTGAGATAGTTCAGAAAATATCAGTTCATCACAAAGATATACCTCTCACGAATCTATTACATACTTAATAAGGTTTTTAAATGCACAAAGCAGACCTTGACAGAGTTGAAGAAGGGTTTCCACAGATTTTTAAACTTCCCTTTCAGCAGCTATAGAACTAGATATAAGCCAGTCAAGACCTAGAGAGGCTGGACATGGGTATTAGCCACTTTGACTTAACTGATATTAATATCATACAAAATTGCTGGAGGACACAAGCTTTTCTAAAGGCATGCGGTTTTAGTGTTATGTCATATGCTGGACCATAAACCAAATCTTAATCTCAAGAGGATGAAAACCATAAATGTCTATGACACTCACAAACACAACTATCCTACATGCATTTCCAGATTGTCTTTCAAGCATGTATTGGTCGTGACAAATGACGGAAGGGAAGAGGCTACAGTTCACCCAAAACATCACTCACCTCCAACAGGAAACATTACCTTACCACTATGGCAAACCAAGAATTAATGGCCAGCGGAGTTTTGGATAACCTTTGTGTTTAAGCAGAATGCCATAAACTTCTTATAAAATTAAACTCCTATATAAATGACATTATGGGGGGAGGGAGGCAAAGCATGATGCTATGCTCTGGTGAAGCATCTATCCTGTCTCCCAGAGAGCTCCTGATGAAAGTCTAGAGTCAAGACTTTACCTAACAAAACCACCCCCCAAAGAGTTCTAAGTGGTATAACACAGTCACCTGGTGCATGAGTCTGGTCCAGCCTTGTCTCAGCTGTAACTCATCTTCATTCAGTTCTCTCCTCCTCCCTTTCAGTGACAGGACATCCACGAAGGATTCCTTTTCTTCATTCAATGACTCCATAAATGACAGCAGACTCTGCAGTTAGAAGAGCATTCCATAATCACCTTGAAACACAACTTCATTCCATTTATAAGACGTAATCTGCTAATTAAAGGTCTATAGCAAAAGGTCTTGTTAAAAGTCTGGCTTAGGCAGAGGTTAAAATCTCTGAATCCTGTATCCTCTCTCTGACCTGGTTGCTTCAGTCTGATTTTGAGAAACAACAAAACGACCCACGGGTGTTAGTTATGGGATTTCTACTGCAAGGGAGTGGCAAAGCCACCTCTAGACATCAGATCATGTTGTCACATGTGAAAATCCGCCCAACCTAGAGCAAATAAGACAACTTCTGCCCTGGCATTTCCTATATAAATGATGGTGGTTGGTTTTGCTTTTGTGGGATGGGTCTCACTCTGTACCTCAAATTGGTATGGAACTCATTATGTACCCAAAGCTGGCCTCAGACTTACACCAAACCTCCTTTCTCAGCTTCCCAGGGACATGGCATACACATCTGAGCCACACGATGATTTACAAGGCGGCTTATGACTAGCAGAAATGATCCAACTCTTCCCAGTGCATTCTGTCCAACTAAAAATCCCCTTCTGCCTGCACTCAGCATTTCACAATAAAGTTTTTCTTGGTTTGCACTTGTATGCAGTATTAGTGTTTTACAGTTACAAGTCTGTGTTAACACATTATACAATCATTAGTAATATTCCTATTCATGCTTAATAGAACCTGGACATGGTGGTAGGGACCCTTATAGTCCCAGATATGTGAGAGGCTGAAACAAAAATTATTTGAACTCAAGAATTCAAGGGCAGGGTGAGGAAATTAGTATTACTTAGCCTTGAAAATAAGTAAATAAATAAATAAATGGATAAATGAATAAATATATAAATAAATAGCAAATAATTTACTTTAGCTCTGACAATCACTTCATAAAACTTTTTATTGAAGAAACATGAATCTATGATATATTTCTAAATCAAAGACATAGTGAGAACAAGGTACGTCCACTGAACGGTGAGCATCTCTTCAACCTCAAACGTGTGCCTGGGGAAGAAGTGTATAGAATCCATAGATCCCACGCTGTTCTGATCAAAGGAAGAGGAGAATTTTGGATCCCTTCTTCCCCTACAGACTTTGAGCCATGCAGGATGGCACGGTCCACAAGTCACATGATTCACTCAATGTCGGATATGGAAAGGCTGGTTCATCCAGCTCCCTTAGGGCAACGGAGGCCCAGAAAGCGCTAAGAGCTGCACAACCACATGACAATATCATCCTTATTCAGGACCGAAAACTGGTGGGAAGCACAAAATTACATAGACAATGGGTTCTAAGAAAGCTTCCTTTGCTCCCTCAAGGATTGTACAGTTAATAACTAACATGTCCTGGAAATTCTCAACAAAATGTGAAAAGACCAGAGAGCCTTAAGGCCGCACTCTACTCTTGAGACACTGTATACATTCCGAGAAGTCATTGAGTCCCTCTAAACCTCAATGTCTTCGTGTGCGAAACCCAATTAACACCACCAAGTTCAGCGAGAAGTGTTAGCCCGTAAAAGACTTGTCAGCAAGGGTGCTCCATAGCAAATGGTCAGTGTTCAGGGATGACATCACTACTGTACACAGACTTCCGGATGAAGCCCCGTACTATAATTCTGAGCCGTGCAACTGATAACCTGTTTTTTTCCCCCTTTCATTCAGTATTCCTGATGCGGGAATGTTCTACTCAAAAACAGGGACTAAAGACCATTACAGGGGCAAGATGATAGATATTAGACCTCGTGGACCATTTTGTCTCTTTCCCAACAGCTGAGGCCCAGGCATAGCATGGAAATAACTACTAAGAGTACTTCAATAAGCACAGTGCTGTTCTGTATCATTTTCTTTGTAAAAGGAGGAGTCCGGGGCCAGGGGAGTATAGTTTGGCATCCCTTGCTGTAGAGTTCTGCAGCTCAAACTACTCTGTGGACCAGCAGTATCAAGAACCATATTAGCAACATGGCATCTTGGGCCCTGGCCAGAGCTCCTGACTCTAAACCTGTATTTAACAAAAGCATCCATGAAGGCTTCAGAGGCACTGTCCTAGAACTCAGTACCCAGTCTGGGGTTGTTTGTTTAATACTAAATACTCTCTTAGAGTTTTCTAAAGTGTACCCGTGGTAGTAGGAATGAAAATGGACCCCCATAGGGCATGGCACTATTAGGAGGTGAGGCCTGGATGGAGTTGGTGTGGTCTTGTTGGAGGAAGTGCTTCTCAGTCTTCCTTCCTGCTGATGGAGAACTCAGCTACCTCTCCAGCACCATGTCTGCCTGCATGCCGCCATGCTTCCCGCCATGACGATAATGGACTCAACCGCAGAACTATAAGCGGGCCCCAATTAAATGTTTTCTTTTATAAGAGTTGCTGTGGTCATGGTGTCTCTCCACAGCAATAGAAACCCTAAGATGGCCCTTTTCTAAATGTATACTTTGCCACTCTTCCCCAAAGCAGTACCAGCAAGTGTCTAAAGTCTTACTCACATGATACTTGTTACAGTAGGTCTCGCTTGCCAAATCCTTCAGCATCTTCTGCATTCTCTCCTCTTGCAGAGTTAGCCAGACCATAGCATCCCTCACCTTGGCCTGTAATTCACACATGTAAACATGCACGCATACACATATTTGAACTATGAGTGATTTCTATGAGCAATAAAATTGACAGCTTTAAAGAGCAATGGATTGTCATTATATACCAATGACTCACCATCCCCAGGAGAAATTCTGCTGGTTCCTGTAACACCCTACATTTAAAATAGACTGACACTAACACCTCAAAGTCATATTGCAAAAAAAAGGACTTCTCAAAAGAATATATATTTGGAAACCAATATGCATGCATTATATATATATATATATATATATATATATATATATATATATATATATTTTTTAAGTGGGGACTGAGAGGTGGCCCATAGGCTAAAAGCAATCACTGCTCTTCCAGAGAACATGGGTTCAGTTCCCAGCATCCGCATGGCAGCTCACCGTTGTCTGTAACTCCACTTCCAGGGGATCCAACGCCCTCCTCTGACTCCACACCCACTTTATAAGCACCAAGCACACCTGTGTCACACATACAAACATCCAGGCAAACATGCAGACACATAAAAGCACATCTTTAATCCTAGTGCTTAGAAGGCAGAGGCACATGGCTCTCTGCCTGACGATCTGCTTGATGGGTTCGAGGCCAGCCTGGTCTACTTAGTAAGTTCTAGGACAGCCAGGGTTACACAGAGAAATCCTGTCTCAAAAAAAAAAAAAAGTAAACAAATCTCCAGATAGATAAATAGATATACGTAGATAGATAGATAGATAGATAGATAGATAGATAGATAGACGTAGATAGATAGATAGATAGACAGATAGATGTAGATAGATGGATAGATAGATGATAGATAGATAGATAGATAGATAGATAGACATAGATAGATAGATAGATAGACATAGATAGATAGATAGATAGATAGATAGACGTAGATAGA
>NW_021604585.1:5295652-5339067 GCF_004785775.1 Grammomys surdaster | reverse complement strand
GATAGATGATAGATAGATAGATAGATGATAGATAGATAGATAGATAGGTAGATGATAGAAAGACGTAGATAGATAGCCTATCTGTTTCCAATGCTCTTTAGTTTTTTAAAGAAATGTCATCATAGATCATTTTTTAATTTTTAATGTTATTTATCATCAAGGATGATGAGGTGGACACACACACACACACACACACACACACACAGCAAGGCAAGAATACGGAGGTCAGAAAACAGCCCTATGGAGTCAGCACTCTCCTTCCACCTTCACAGGGGTTGCAGAGGTTGAACTAAGGTCAAAGGCTTGCTCAGGAAATGCCGAGCATCTCTACGCTCTCACGTTACCATCTTGACAATCTCCTAAATCAGGTTCACTGCCAAAAACGTTCACACCAAAAGACATCGTGACTACCTTAAGATTAAACAAACAAACCAACCAAACAAATAACAACAACAAACCCACTAGCACAGTTTCAGGATGTGCTGTCCTATACAAGTGAGGGGTGCCCTTTCCCCTGATAGCTTCAGTGGGCAGCCTCACATCTGAATGCAGACTGTTCTGCCAGTTTCCCATTCACTTGCCTTCTTACTCTAGTAAACAAAAAGGCAGCTTAATATTTTTGTTCCCAATTTCATGGTCAGTTGAATCTGTAATCTTATATAAATACTAATTAAGAAGGAGGAGCCTCTCGGCAAGTCAGAAACGAGCAGTTCATTTCTAAGCCTAGTGTCTCCCAGAGAGTCACTTCCAGAACCAGCAACGATGTTGCCGACAGCCTCGGCTATAACCGCTGGAGAGGCAGCCTAGTTCATCAGACAAAAAGTACGTAAGCAAGCTTGGGAAAGCCATTTAAAAGAACGTTTAAAATAATGTGGATTTTACTCGGACTTCGCTATAGTCACCACACGCATTCGTCTTCATGGACGTGAGTGAGTTTCTTTTCAGCTCAGTGGTTGTAAACTGAGTAATCAAAGGCCACTTAGCAGCGATTCCAGGAAATCTCCACAAGCCAAGGCCAAAGGCAGAGCACAATGCCTCCCTGTATGTGGAGAGCACAATTCCATTCCGACAGTTCCATACCAACCAAGCTGTGAGCAAAAGTGGACAAAATCTGCCAGTTGGAAGCACGGGCAAATATATTAAATGAAGGGCAATAGCAGCATGATCGTGTAAATGCCTAAAAGCTACTGAATTAAACACTTTAAATAGCTTAACTTTATAGTATATGAATATTTCAGTAAAACAAATACAGGTTACAATAGATCAAATTTTTATTATCTCTAAATTGTTCAAAAGGACTGGAGAGACGGCTGGTGGAGAACAGCACTGCAGACTCTTCCAGAACACCTGGGTTTAGTTCCCAGCACCCATATGGTTATGAACTGTGGTCTGTTACGTCCAGTTCTGGGCATCCAATCCCTCTTCTGGCCATCGTGGGCACTGCATGAATGTGGCGCACAGACATGCAGACAGAATACCCAAATAAATCAATAAACAGGCAAGTGTGGCGGCACACACCTTTAACCGCAGCACTCCAGAGGCAGCCTGGGCTATAAAGCAAGTTCCAGGGCATCCAGGGTTACAAAGAGAGACCCTGTCCCTCCGAAACAAACAATAAATAAATCTTATTCAAAAAAAATTATTCAAAAGGCAGCTTAATTTATAACTCATCCTGCGCAATGCAAGCTATAGTTTGCCTCCTGAATGATGACGTCATAGGCTTGAACACTAGAGAGGGCACCAGCAGCACACAATGGGAAGAAACTAAGAGGATGGACCTAGTGCAAAGTTTTACGTCACAGAGGGCATAACCCAAAAAGGGGACCACCGAACTCCAGTCTCCTTCTAATCTGCACTTCCCTGGTTCTGTCACACACCGTCCATTACGATGACCAAGGCTGGCTGGCTATGGCCCAACCTCTCAAACTGGGACCTGAAATAAGCATTTCTCTCTTAAAGTTGTTAGTCCACGATATTTGCCAGCCTAACGCAGAACTAGCGCAATGCCTAGCTAGAAGCTGTTTGAATAACTCAGCAGAGCTGAGTTCATCACATGAACTTAAAAAAAAAATCAGACAAAACAAATTATAGTGAAAGAAATTAAAATATTACTTTCCTGTAATAAGCCTAAAAAAGAGGAATAATGGAACATAATGGATATTGAAACTATGACTGCCTGTATGTTTTACATACTTGAATGAATTGCGGGTTTGTTTGTTTCTCTTTTCAGGATTTTCTTATTTTCTACATATACAGCGTTCTACCTGCATGTATGCCAGCAGGCCAGAAGAGGGCGCCAGATCTCACTATAGGTGCTTATGAGCCACCATGTGGTTGCTAGGAATTGAACTCAGGACCTCTGAGAGAGCAGCCAGAGCTCTTTACATCTGAGCTATCTCTCCAGCCCCTGTTTGTTTTTCAAGACAGGGTTTCCCTGGCTGTCCTGGAACTCACTCTGTACATCAGGCTGGCCTTGAACTCAGAGATCCACCTGCCTCCGCCTCCCGAGTACTGGGATTAAAGGCATGTGCCACCATTGCCAGTCATGAATTGCACATTTAAGTTGTGTGTGCAACTTAAATTTCATGAGCTTTTTGCTTTTGTTTTGTTTTTCTTTTTACATCAAACCATTAGAGTACAATCAAAAGAAATTGCGTAGGGCAGCCAGGAAGACATACCTGTGCTGAACCTCCAGGGCCAGGCGCATCCTTTGAATATTTGAGGAACTGGGCCACATAAGTCATGATAGACTTTTCATCAGGATTCACCACATCTACATCTGCAAGACACACCACAGCATCTGTCAGCTGTCAGAGAGGCTTCTCACAGTTAGTTCTCAAGGGGAAGATGGCCTAGGCCAATGGGTTCAGAGGCTCTTGAATGAACCAACGTCGTGGACCAGCCCTGCACTCTGCTTATCCTCCTGGCTCCAACCCTGTGCAGAAGTTCAGAACTTAGACTTATAGTCAGACAGAAGTAGCTGGAATGCAGGCATTACACAGTCAGCATCATCGTATAAAACATGGCACCCCTCTGACTGTTGTTTATGGGACAACACAGCAATCCGAGGGGTCGAGAGAAGAAAATAAAAGCATTTCTCTTTCTCTTTCTGAAGACAGTGCAACGGGCAACACACGGCAAGTGTGACTGATTCCTGGCATTCTGGTCTGTACAAAAAAACCATTTCCAAAAGTATTCATTGTGTAGAAGATTCCTTCAGGACATTCAGAGTTTATTTACTCATACCTGGAATGAATAAACTTGACTTCAGTGGGTCAGTGTTTGTGCTGCATGTAAGAAAAACAATTACCTTAAAAACAAGGTAATAAATACCAAGATTTAATTCTTCCCAATGGAAGGACTTCATTTTTTGCTATTATTTGTGCTTTACAGAATTACTCATGTGTAGTAAATCTTTATTTGTATTTATTTATATATTTTCAAACAGGGCCTCATTAGTTAGCCCAGGCTGGTCTCAGCTGACTCTCCTTCCTCAACTTCCAACACTCATGAGCATCGGAATAAAGAAAGAGCTGAGCTACCAACATCTTCCAACTCTGTTCCATGATTGTGACAGCAATTGAACCAGCATGCTGGTTGTATTTATACCACAAAAGGACATATATAAGCATCTGATTTGTCCTTTTACTGACTTCTAAAAAACCCACTGAGGCAACTGTTAATAAAAAATACTAAAATATGTCCTGCCTAGAGCTGTCCTGTTGCAATTAACATTTTAAAAACTAGTATTTGATTCAGGAAAGAAATAATTCATATCACTGAAAAGCAAGTGGGATTCTGATATACCTGATACTTCTACATATTAACATATAGAAAGTTACCAGCTGATACTCATTACCCTCATACATAATTCTGCAACCTGAAGCCTATAGACTGATACAAGAGTGTAGTGAAATTCAACAAAAGCAATCTTGGGCTATTTTGACATCATAGTAAAATATGTCATACTCTTTGATATTTATCCATTATGTGATACATGAACTTTACAGAAGTCAAATTTATAGTAAACAAGTCTAGGTGTATGTGTTTGGAGAGGTGAACATGGACCATGTCTAGTCTACGCTCCTGCATAGGCTGCTATAGCTACAAGTTGCATCAGCTGGCTCAGTGCACTTTTCACTAATCTTAGACACCACTTTTATAGCTTCACATTTTTTGGGCAGCAAATACCTTTATCCATTGAGCAATCTTGCTAACCCAACTTACGTACCTTCCTTCCTTCTTTCTTTCCTTCCTTGCTTCCTTCTTTTTTACGCCCTCACTATGTAGATCTGACTAGCCCAGAACTTGCTATGCATACCAGAATGACTTCAAACTCAAAAATTCTTCTATATTTGTTTCCCAAGCCAACATATTTTTTTTATAAATATGTATTGGGATATTTGAGAAGCAATACAATCCATATGAAAGTATTCTTCAGAAAGAAATTATTTTAATAGTAACACTATATAAAGTTAAAGCTGGCATTTTAGAACTTTCTTGTCAATTATCAAACACAAGGGTTGATTAGAAAGACTGCCCCAATGTGGCTGACCACATAAGGAGATCAGGAAACAGCAATCACTGCTCTCCTCAACCATAGGAAGAGAGATCTGGAATAGGGAGACATGTGAACAAGGGTAAAAGACAGAAATAACCTTACAGGAGAGCTATAGCTCAGGAAAAACAGAATCAAAAACACAATACAGAATATACCAGAAGGAAATTAAGGCAAGGGCTCAGATTACTCCCAGAAAAGGCATGGCTTACATTCAGCTGTGACTTTACCCCCTCAATGGCAAAAGTCAGGTCATTGTGGCAAAGTTCTAATTCCATGAAATTCAGTTAAGCGCTAAGACTTCCGGGAGGAAAATACACTGCTGTGATGCTAACTCAGGTGTGAAGTGCACAGGTGCAGAGCACAGGTGTGAAGTGCACAGGTGTGAAGTGCACAGGTGACAGGTGTGAAGTGCAAAGGTGTGAAGTGCACAGGTGTGAAGTGCACAGGTGTGAAGTGCACAGGTGCGGAGCACAAGTGCAGCTTCAACTCACCCTCATGCTGGACAAGGAGATTTCAAAAGAAAGAAGACTATCTACCTTCCGGTTCCAGCAATCTGGGGATCTTCAGCTCATGTTCTGCGATCCTGAAAGCCTCTTTTAGATTGTCCTTGTTGGATCTGTGCCTCATGCTGTCCATGTCAATCAGGTCTGGTCGCAAGGCATGAATGACAGCCAAAAAAGCCATCCCATTTCTCCAGCTTGACTTAAAATCTGTCACATTGACAGACTCAGACCTGTGCAAAAAGATGTGATAGAGACTGTTATTTTTTTTAAATGTTTCTACTGTATTCAATGGTAACTGAAACATAACTCTAAGAATTAAATAAAGGCTACCTATGACAGTAAAGAACTTGACATGTAAGCCTGGTGGCCTGGGTTCAGTCCTCAGGATCCACGTAACAGTAGGAGGAGAGAACCAACTGCACAAAGTTGCACTCTACGTGCATGCCACCGTACGCACACATAAGAAACACAAGAAACGCAGTAATAGTAAAGAAGCAAACTTCAAAAGATAAAAATATATCTCCTCGAGTCCCTTCAGGATCAATCAGAAAATAAAGTTAAATTTCCCAGAAATGAAGACTAATTGTAAAAAATAGACCACACGATGCTACTTTGCATATTCGTTAGTCATTCACTCATCCACCTCCGTTCATTATACACTTATCTCAGGATGGTGGAATGGCTCAGCCAGTAAAGAGGTTACCACGCAAGCCTGGCAGCCTGAGTTCGATCCTCAGAGCCCACCTAAAGGTGGAAGGAGAAGACCGACTCCACACAGTTACCCTCTGACCTCCACGGACAGGCCATGGCAGGCCTGTGCTGCACTCACACACACGATGATAATAATAGTAATTTTTAAAAATGTTTTAAAAAGACATGGTCTTGACTTTCAAAGAGCTTATATCGGTGTGATTGTTAGTCAAGACTGTTTACTTGATGGGATTTAGAATCACCATGGAAGATGGGGTTTCTGGGCAGGGATTACCCAGAGTAGATAGATTAGTGTGAGTCGTACCACGGGCTGGGGCTCTGGCCTGAACAAAAAGGAAAAGACAAGCTAAGCACAAAGACTCATTGCTTTCTGTTTCTAACTGTGGAGGCACTGTGCAGCCGGCTACTCCTGTGACGCCCTCCTCGTGCTCTGCCGACATGCCTTCCCTGCCGTGACGAACTGTGATCCCACAATGGAATCAGAGAAACCCATCAGGGGGCACAAGTTGCCTCTTTCAGGTATTTTGCTGTAGCAACAAACTAAGTAACTAGCACAAGTAGGTAAGACTCTATCCCTAAAGCCTCTCTCTAGATGCATGGGAGAACTGTGGCCCCACCCCTCAAAAAAAAGATATTTAATGCCAGGCATGCTGGTATGTGCCTTTATTCCCAGCATATACCAAGCAGAGGCAGGTAAGTGTGAGTTTGTGGATAGCCAGAGCCATACAGTAAGATTCCCCCCACACCGCCCATCTTAAAAAAGAAAGGGTTAGGGAACTTAAATATTACTTTATCTGCCCACAGCAATAAACTATGGAAAGTCAGCAACCAGGGTAGAGCTGCCATCTCTCAAACCAGAAACAGCTAAGCCCAGCAAGATCCACTTCTGGAAGATTCACTAAGAAATGGTGTTGCTGGGAGTGTACCATCAGCCTGACTGTCAGAGCCTGAAGTCCATGAGGTTGTGTGGATGGATGGACACAGGTGTCTCATCTGGACACAGCAAACTACTTACGCAGCACACTGCTCCTGTGCCCACTGAAGAAGAGCCTTCTTGGCGGACCACCGCCATCTTGCTTGAGCTTGAGCTTTGGAGCACTTCTTAGTGGGAGGACTTGAGGTAGGGGATGAGTCAGCCACATTCACAACCTCCTCCAGTGAAGGTTGATTGTAATCGCAAGACAGAGTCTGGGCAAGCTTCTCGATCTATGGAAAGCACAATTGTTAACAGGCACGTTAGCACATGCTACTCGGTGAGAAGCACCTGAAAAGCATTCTTTAGCACTGACAAAAGATGCAGGGTGAAATGAGGCCTAAATATGACAGAGTTCAGCATTTGACATTGAGACTACAAGATGGCTTTCCTTAGGTCTGGACAGGGGTGTCTCTACACTTGACGGAGGAATGGCTTCCCACGGAGGCAGGCATCCATTCAACCCCTAAAGATCCCACTGAGCACTACCAGTGCTGCTGGATTAAACCAGGTGAACCTCCTAGTCAAGCATCTTTTGAGAATGGGCGGGCTAGAATGCAGCCCCTCCGATTACAGCCTATTGGAAACATAAGCACATTCAGAAAACAGAGAATAGGCAGGCACATGGCAGGTAAGCCCCCCAAAGACAGTAAAATTACCATTAAGAACATGAAAAGCATGGGCCAGTAAAATGGTTTAGCGAGAAAAACAAGAAAAAGGTGCTACACAAGCCTGGGAAGCCAAGTTCAGTTCCCAGAACCGGAGTAAAGACAGAAGGAGAGAAGCAACTCCATAAAATCTGTTGACCTCCATAAACATATCATGGCGCGTGCGCACACACACGCACACACACACACACACAAATAAAATTTACAGAAGAAAGGAGGAGAAGAAGCAGAAGCAGAAGCAGCAGTAGTAATAGAAGAAGAAGCCGTCATTGACAGGACTGGAGAGATGGCTCAGTGGTTAAGAGCCTACTGTTCTTCCAGAGGATGTGAATCCAGGTCCTAGCAGTCACATCGGGTGCTCACAACTGCTGTAGCTCCAGCTCAATAGGATCCTGCAGCCTTTCCTGACACTTGTGATGTACACTCACACAGACACCCAAACATACACGTAAATTAAATATATATGTGCATGTGTATATATATATATACATATATATATACACATGCACATATATATTTAAGAAAAATAAAAAAGTAAACAACTTACAAAATAAAATGTCAGAGCTGGGGGGATGGCTCATCAGTTAAAAGCAAGCACATTCTGCTTTTGCATAGACCTCTGATTTTGGTCCCAACACACAAACCAAGTGGCCCCAACTACCTGTAACTTTAGCTCCAAGAAGCCCAAAGCCTTCTTCAGAACTAGGAAAGGACCTGTACTCACCTATGTACACACGTGCACAGAGACATTTACATACACACCAAGTTTAAAAAAAATAAAGAACATGAAAAGGCAATCCCATAAGTAGTTTTAAAAATCTAAATCTACACAGAGAAGAGTGGGGCCAGCGTGTAACGGGTGAAAGGCTTTCCCCAGGGACAGTGGAAGTATGAAAACTACACGCTAATATGTTTGCTGATAAACACACAAACTGATCTGAACATTTTGGCCAACATAGCATCCATTTAAAACCTAAAAGATACATCAATAATCATAGGAATATCTAATGTTCCTCTCTATAATCAACAAAATAGAATCAGTAATAATATACATGCTAGATAAGGTGGCCTGTACCTGCAGTGCCAGTTCTGATGAAGCCGAGGCATGAGCATCCCGTAATTCCAGAATCACCTAAGATCAGCCTGGGCCACATAGTGAGACTCCATGAAAACGGTACAAGAACAATAGATGCAGCCAACACCACTAACCTAACCACCTGCCAAGCATCGATTGGATAGACACCAAGCATAAACTGGCAGAGCCAACACTTTTCAAATACTTCCCAAAGACTTACTAAAGAGCTGGGGGTGTAGCTCAGTGGTAGAGAGACCCTGGGCCACTCGGGGCACTTCGAATGTTGAATGCTCACAGTGATGAGCGTCTGATATTTCGTGTAGTGTAGTGTAGTGTAGTGTAGTGTAGTGTAGTGTAGTGTAGTGTAGTGTAGTATTCCCTTCAGGAGAGAAAATTCTGTTGAAGACTGGGGGTCCAACTCAGTAGTAAAACTCTGGACTTGCATGTGGAGATCGTAGGTTTAATCCCCAACGTCACATTTTTACTTTGAATTCTTTTTATTTATCTTCGAGGCAGAGCCTGGGACACCCAGGCTGGGTTCCCATTTACTATGACCTGAAAATGACCTTGAGCTGCTGAGTAACTTCCTCACTCCTGAGTGCTAAGACTGCAGGTGTGCGCCGCCTCACCTAGCTCCCAGCAACAGATATGCATACGATCAGAATGTTCTACAAAATAATTGGAGAAATAGGATCAGAATATTGGCATAGATGAAAAACAGGAAGTCCTGCCCCACGCCAATATCCCCCAAATATCTTCTTATGTTGCTTTGCAGCATAGTCCTGTCCAATAGAACACTCCATTTGCTTTGTGTTCATTTTCTTCTTACTTTTTTTCAGACAGGGTTTCATGACGTAGCCCTGGATAGTCTTAAATTCATAATCCTCCTGCCTCAGTCTTCTCAGTTCAGTGCTGGCATTGCAGACATGCCTCAATAAGGTGTAAAAAGTAAGGTCCATAAAAGTAAAAAATTAACACATCCAAACTACATTAAAATGATACATGTCTGTTGTTAAAATATTAAAAGGCAAGCTACAAAGTCTGAGGAGTCATTTCTAATTTATACATTCCAACAAAAGATTTCTATCCAGAATACATCTTAAAACTTCTATAAATTATTACATATAAGAGTAAGGTTAATAAGTGAGGACCTCCATCGGGTCCTTCCCCTTGGAGCTCGGGAAACCCTGCAGACAAGGGGGAAATAGAATTGTACAGGCTTGGGGCGGGGCGGGGGGGGGGGTGAAGAGGGGTCGAGGACACCAGGAGAACTAGCAGAATCAACTAAGCAGGGCTCATGGGGGCTCACAGCGACTGAAGTGGCAGTCACGGAGCCTGCACGGGTCTGCGCGAGGTCCTCTGCATGCAGGTTATGGTTGTTAGCTCAGATGGTTTCTGTGGGACTCTGAGCTGTGGGAGATGAGGCTGTCTCTGAATCTTTTGCCTACACTTGGAACCCTTTTCCTTCTGCTAGGTTGCCTCGCTCAGCCCTGATATGAGGGTTTGTACCTAGTCTTAGTGTATCTTACTATGCTGTGTCTGGTTGCTATCCCTGGGAGGCCTGCTCTTTTCTGAAGGAAAAAGGAGGGGTGGATCTGGGGAAGAGGGGAGGTGGAGGTGAGGAACTGGCAGGAGTTGGGGGAGGGGAAAATGGGGTCAGGAGGAGTTATATGAGAGAAGAATAAATTTTAAAATAAAGGAGAATGTTAAATAATATATATTGTATACACATATAATATACAATACATATTATTTCAAACTGCAAATCCTCTGTTCTAATTCCTCTTCTAAAGATTTGGCCTGTGGGCCAGGCAGTGGTGGTGCACGCCTTTTATCCCAGCACTTGGGAGGCAGAGGCAGGCAGATTTCTGAGTTCGAGGCCAGCCTGGTCTACAGAGTAAGTTCCAGGACAGCCAGGGCTACACAGGGAAACCCTGTCACGAAAAACCAAAAAAAAAAAAAAAAAAAAAAAAAAGATTTGGCCTGTGGAGCTGGAGATATGGCTCAGTAGTTAAGAACACTGACTGCTCTTCCAGGGGTCCTGAGTTCAATTCCCAGTGACCACATGGTGGCTCACGACCATCTGTAATGGGATCTGATGCCCTCTTCTGGTGTGTCTGAAGACTGCAACAGCATACTCACATATATAAAATAAATAAATCTTTAAAAACAAAAAAAAGGTTTGGCCTGTGAACTACTACAGTTGTACACAAAGTTTTATCCTAAGGATATAATTGAAGTTCCTTATAATCAGAAATGTGAGCCTTCTGTCTGTCCATTAATGAGATAGAATACTTCACAGCCAGTGCCACACATTTCTATTAAAACGTGCATAAATTCAGAGCAGTGGTTCTCAACCTGTGGGTTGTGACCCCTTTGGGAGTCTAGTGGGGTCACCTAAGACCATTGAAAAATACAGATAGTGGCAAGACTATAGTTACGGAGTAGTAACAAAATAATTTTATGGCTAGTGGTCACCACATGGACTGCTTTAAAGGGTTGCAGCATCAGGAAGGTTGAGAGCCACTGATTTGGAAACATATTCACTAGAGCAGTTTGAAACAGCATGGGTAACGTGACCCCATATTGTTGAGACAGAGCTGTCATCCAGTATCCACGGGGGATTGGCTGCCTTCAGCTGCAGACAGCTGCAGACAGATGCTCACTCAGGTTCCTTATATTATGTGGCACATTCTTTGCATATAACCTAAGCAAATCCTTAGTACCAATAAGTCCTCTCCGGGCTACCTATAATATATACAACACAATGTAAATCCCATGGAAATGGTTGCTATGCTACATTACAGAATAATGCCAAGAAAAAAGACACCCTTTTTCCTTATGCAGGACCCATATATGACTATGCATTAATTGCTGGTGTATCCAAAAAGATTGAATATTAAATTGTTCTCAGATGACTATCCATAAATAGTAGAATATAAACATTTTTATTCTCTTACTTATAATGAAATTTTTAATTATTTTATTAATTAACCTACGATGATATGGGGGTAGGAATAAACACCAAGATGTCCAAAAATTCCTAATTTTATTTTACGTATATGAGTATTTTGCCTGCATGTATATCTGTGTACTGCATGCATGCCTGGTGCGCACAGAGATCAGGAAAGGGTCTTGGATTCCTGAAGTTACAGGGGATTATGAACTGACATTTGGATGCTAAGAATCAAACCCAGGTTCTCTAGAAGGTTCTTAACCACTAACCCATCTCTCTAGCCCCAAACTATCCAATTTTAACATCTTACCATATTAGGTCCTGTTTTCTGTCTCCAATTCCACTTTCCTCCTCTTCCCAGAGGAAAAGCTACACTCCCAAATTTAGTTCTCATTCACACATAATATTTTGTTATAGCTACTGATGCATGCAATCCAGAAAAAAAGATCCAAATTTTATATCAATTAGTTGTGCAATATTCTAAGTTTTTCTAAAAGAGGCATTTGTTCCCCGATACACACAAAATTATATAGTCATGTTTAAAGCAACAACAATAAACACTCTCCCTGCAGGCTCAGTGTAGACTGGCCTTGTAATGGTCCACTCAGGATAGCACAGCGAACACTGGACATTCACAGCCCACATGGAAAACATCAGTAACAGGTCACAGGCCTGCCATATGCCTTCCTTTGTTTAAATGAAATTTGGACTCTAATTAAAATCCAAACAGGGATTCATGAAACAAATAAGAAACACTTTGAGAGTCAAAGCATCCTGAGAAGTCTGGAGACTCAGCTTATTCCCAAGAACTCTCAACCAATAGGAAGGGTTTTCCTTCTGAACTAGTCATACTGTGTAGCAGAAAACGAGTCCATGTTCTGCAGACATCCCTCCGGTCTTCCTCCTGAAATGTCTTCACAGTTCAAAGGAAAACTAAACAGCTTGCTTTCTCAGTCAGTGGGCTGGCCACGCTTGCCCTGATATCCTCCTGAGAGGGTGTGGGATACTCAGTCCCACAGAAATTCCTGGGATCCCAGGGCCTGACTATTTCCCTTATCTTCTGCTTTTGTTTTGTCTGTGAGAGGTGGGTGGTTTGAATGCTTGGCCAGGGAGTAGCACTATTAGGAGGCGTGGCCTTATTGGAGTAGGTGTGGCTTTGTTAGAAGCAGTGTGTCACTGAGGGGGTCCTATCCTATGCTCAAGCTCTGCCCAGTGTGGAAGACAGCCTCCTGGCTGCCTGCAGCAGCCAAGCCCTCCTGCTGCCTGTGGATGAAGATGTAGAACTCTCTGCTCCTCCAGTAACATATCTGCCTCGATGCTACCACGGTTCCTACCATGAGGATACGGGACTGAACCTCTGACACTGTAAGACAGCCCCAATTAAATGTTGTCCTTATAAGAGTTGCCTTGGTCATGGTGTCTCTTCACAGCAATGAAACTAAGGCAAACAGGGTCTTACTCTGTAATCCAGTCTGACCTGAAAACTCACTTAGAAGCTCAGGAAAACCTTGAACTCCCAGCAATCTTCCTGTCGTGGCTTTCCAAAGCTGAGATTACAAGAGCGCGCCACCATACCTGGCTGCTTGTCTTCCTTTGAGCGGCCAGATGCATCAGTCTTTGTATCAGGGAGACACTGTGTCAGTACACAGTGCCAAAAGAATGGAGTGGAGACAAATGAAGAAGAAAGTGTAAGAGAAAGACCAAGGCTTTCCTGAACAATGCAGTGAAATAGAGTAAGGACCTACTAAGGACTCCATACTCAAAACTCAAGAGGGCAGGAGAGGGCTCAGAAGGAACTGCCAGGAAAACCTCAGGCCTGCCTATTCAAAGTTTCGCCTTCTCAACCTTCAATTCCAGCACTTAGGAGACGAAGGCAGGAGATTTCTGTGAGTTTGGGCAGCCTGATCTACATAGAGAGTTCCAGGCCAGCCAGGACTACATAATGAAACCCTGTCTTTAAAACAAATAAAAATTATGTGTATGTATGTACATAAATATGTATGGTGTGTGTGTGTGTGTGTGTGTATGTATGTATGTATATATTTATATGTGTGTATGTATATATATGTATACCTAACATATGTACACACATATATAATATATATATTACACACACATATTAGAAAAGCAGTCTTTGCCATATGTTCTCTACCTGTTGGAGATTCCACATCCTGTTTACAGAAGCAGCTCGGGAGTGAATGAGCCACATGTCGCCCTGTACATTAGTACTTGTACATCAGACTAGTAATAATCCATGTAATACTCCATGCAATACTTACATGAAAGTGCAGTATGATGGTCCAAATCAGGCCAAGGATAATGGACGGGTTTCCTTCTACGATGTCGGCGACATGGATATTTATTAGCTTGATCTGCAAACAGAGAAAAACAGGTTAAAGGGAACGAGCCCCCCACTGAGCCTGTCCCTCCTGTGACTCTGCAGGTGTGATTCATACTTACAGATCTGTTTTTCAGGAATGTCAGGGCATGTTCTATGTTGATTCTACACTGGAATGTATTGGATCCTTTATCCCGAGGCTAAAAATTCAAGCACATCATTACTCAGAAACAGGAAGTACATTTTTAAAAAAACAAAACCAACCAAGTGTCTTGTTGCCATTTGGCAATCTTACCAACTGCTGTCCCGAGAGGACTTCTAACAGGTCCAGGAGGACATGCCCCTTCTTAATGTCTGCGAATAGGTCAGATATAACTGAGGGAGGCGTGTGCTGCCAAAGGAAGCAAGAACAGTAATCTGCCAAGGGTCCAAAACCACCGTTAAGCACCTCCTAAGTGAGCTCTGTGTCTTCAAAAACAGCTAAGATTCGGTGGATGTTATCTTAAGAGAATGATACAGTCCTCACGAGGTACATTCCAAAGCATGGCAAGATGGACAGCGAGCCTGTTTTATCTCGTGGCTTATTCCCAGTTACACAATGCTCTTTCTGACTGGCGCTTTCATGGCCCTAAACCTTGTGCATAGAGAATACAGTCACAGACCCTCGGAATCAGGCCATAGTGACCCCCCTGGGAGAGCAGGCTGCGCTACTGAGGCTGTACCTCCCTTTGGTCAGAATGACATCCATTGTGTCGAATGGGCAGAGAGGGAAGACAGAGGGTGAGAATCATTATCAGACATCCAGGTTGTCTGAGGTCTCAGCGTCACCGAGACAGAGGATGGAGTGGCATTTGGATTGTGGTCTCTAGGTCCTGACTGAGTTTGTAACCCAACACTGTCCCTCACCACATGTTTGACCAGGGGCAAGTCACAGGCATTCTCTATAGAAATCATACTTTCTCTCACATAGCAGTACTGTAAAATCATTTAGAAACCACGAGGAAGGCTGATAAACTGGAATGTGCCTGAAATCCAAGCACTTGAAGGGAGAGGCAGGAGGATGGCCAGAAGTTCAAGGCCTGTTGGAGCTACATAGTAACTTTCAGACCAACCAGAGTTATATAGTAAGACCTTGTTTCAAACAAAGAAAGGAAGTGTGGCTGGAGAGATAGCGTAGCGCTTAAGAGCAAGTACAGCTCCTGAAGAGGACCCAAGTTCAGTTCCCGGCACTGATGTCTGCCTGCTCAAAGTTGCAGCTCCAGGGCATCTGTGGGCCTCTTCTGGGCTCCATGGCACCTGTATGCATGGGTGAGTGTGCATACAAATAAATAAACCTCTTAAAGAAAATAATCATAAGAAATTCAAGGATATAGCTCAACGGCAAGACAACCGCCAGCACAGGAGCCTTGAACTCGATGCCCAGCAAAAGAACAGAAAGAACATGTGAGCTAGGCGGTAGCCCTTCTATAGTCTTAGCTCCTCGGAAACTTAGGCAGGTGGATCACTTAGATCTAGGAGTTCAAGACCCACCCTGTTAACAGAGAAAAAAAAAAACCTCACCTCAAAAACTAAAATGTAAAACAATAGTGAAATTAAGTTGAAAAGAAACGGTGCTCTAGAGTGTGCTGTTTAGTAAGGTACGATCTTAAAACAACAGATGTCATAAGCATTCTTCACGGTCACACGGAACAAGTTTAGGGCGGTGCCTGACACCCGTCACTCAATACAAACATCACATTGTTAGTATGTCATTCAGTGAAAGAAGTGTTATCACCCTAAATATTTTTACAGCACTGTCCAGTTCCTTCTCAGCTGCCTTTTTCTTGTTCCAGAAAAAAAGTGACAGATACACCAGGACGACAATGTGAGAGCATTCTCTTACGAAAAGACATTCGTGACCTTCTCCGTGACCTTCTCCATGACCTTCTCTGTGACCTTCTCAGTGACCTTCTCCAGGTCATCACAACGTTTCGTTTTGCTCTGGTGTTTATCTGTTTGTTATCAACAGGGTCTCACATAGGCCAAGCTGGCCTTGAACTCAGTACACAGGCAAGGCTGGCCTTGAACCCCTGATCCTCCTGCCTCACGCTCCCCGGTGCTTGAATTCTAGGCATTGACCACCCTGGGGTGACAGCTTTTCATCAGCTCACCTTTGCCAACTGTGAGTTTATCCAGCAGGTGAAGGTTTTCTTCTGAGTGTCCTCCTGCTCGGCTAGGAAAGAAGAGACAACAGTGGTCACAACATGAGAAGCTGCAGACTCCTGAAGCCACGGAAGCACCTAAAGTCCATCACCCAGCAAGCGTGTCCACAGACTCAGTCAGATTCAGACTAACTTTCAGATGTTCAACCAAAGACTGTTTCAGAAGTAGTCGATAAAGTGATATAATTTTTCTTAAAGTCACAGCTCAACTGACAATAAAGGATGGTTTTCAATATTTTTAACTAACAAAAGAATTGAGATCTTTTTTTTAAAGATCTGGGTTTTTTTTAAGTTCTGTTTAAAAGTTAAGAATGAGAAGTGCCCCTAGCTCCCAGCTCTGAATCACCCTGGGACATCTGAAGATGTTTTTAAAAATTCACTGAGGTCCTCACAGTTCAGCATTGACATTGTATCAAGAAATTTATTATATAAAATGCCCCAATATTGAGTAAGCCACAGAGACCTGAGTTCGAATCCTGTTCCCATGGCTGAGTGACCCTGAGCACTCACTTCTGGAGGTTGATTTGAGAGGTAAATGATTTGCCTAGTATACCTGGCACAGACTGGCACAGACTGGCACAGGCTGGAACAGGCTGGCACATAACAAACACATAGCCATGCTCTCAAAGAGCAGGCAGGACTTGGGACTGGAGACAGAGTGGGCACTGGACTCTGCCTCCCCCACTCTATGGGCAGGTTACCCTGTAAAGCCTCCTTCAGCATCCCACCCCCTCAGGGTCAAGCAGAAACCTTCCATTCTATGGGCTGAGCACACAAACACTGAGCCTCAATTCCCCAACCTCTTCACCTGATGGGCAGGTATAACCAGGAGCCAGGACCTCCATTTCTCCCTCTGCCCAGAGGCTCACAGGGTCACCATGTTTTGACATAGCAATAGAAAAGTAACTAAGACACCCCCAGTGATGACCAGGGTCACCAGCACCCATTGGCACCCTCAATGCTGCCCAATAAAGACAATGGATACTTCTCTCCCACTAATGGACAGGTGCATAGCAATTTCACATTTCCTTCTTCAAACATCCAATGCCTCCTCCCCAACTCTTGTTCTCTGCTAAGACCTTTCTTTGTTGTTGTGTGTGTTGGTTAGCGTTAACTGCCAGCTTCACTCAATCTAGAATCACTTGGGGGAAAAAAATCTTTATGAGGAATTGTCTACACCAGGTTAGCAAGTCCGTGGGGCATTATACTGGTTGTTCACTGAGGCAGGAAGACCCAGCACATTCTGGGCAGCGACATTCCTTATGAAGGGGATCTGAACCACATGAGACAGGAGAAAGTTAGAAGCAAGCAAGGATGTATTTACTCTCTCTGTGGTTGACTGTAGATGTGGTGTGACTGCTTGAACTCCAGACTTAATTTTCCTCACATAGTGAACCCTAGGCCAAATAAACCCTTTCTTCTCTAAGTTGCTTTTTTTTGCCAGGATATCTTATTGAAGTAACAGAAATTGAACTAGAATGTTGTTGGGTTGTTTTATTTTGTTTGGGGGGGGGAGAATTACTTTTGTTTTTTTTTGTTTTGTTTTGTTTTTGAGATGGTGTCTCAAGGAGCCCAGAGTAGCCTAAAGTTCTCTGTGTAGCTGGAAATAACACTGGACTCCTGATCTCCTACCTCTGCCTCCCAAGTGCTGGGATTGTAGGCATGCTCCCCATGGCTATCTGGTTTACACAGTGCTGAGGATTTAACAGAGGACGTCACGCATGCTAGGCAAACATTCTGCCAACTAAGCTACAGCCCCAGCCCACGAGATCTTTATTCCCAAGAAATCTCATCTAGCAACCCACAGAGTACTCTACTCTGACCTAGTGGTGCACATCAACCAGTCCTGCTCAGATCATCATCCTCGCTCACTAGTTCCCATCTCTGCTACCTAGTGGAGAGCATCTTCCTCTCCTCTGTTCCCTATCATCTTCTTCCCTAAGTCTTGAGCCATTCCCATCAGGATAAACACATATTGTTAATTCTCCCTCCGGAAATAAGAACTAACCTCCCTTAGCACCCACTCCTGGTCAGCACTGCTTCACTTGTCTGCTGTACCAGGTCCTCTCCTCCCTCACTCTGAAGTGGCCCCACACCAGTCATGTCCTCAGCATTCCACTGTGACTACTTTGTCAGGTCACCATGAGACAAGGATCTCAGTGCTCCCTTCTCAGTGCTCCCTTCTCGCTAAAACCATTGGCTGATACTCAGCCTGCACTTCCCGGGGTCACCTAGCAGCATCAATACAGAGAATGGCTACCTCCTACTCTCAGGACTCACGCTCTCATTTTCTTCCTATACCGCTGGCCGGCTCACCTCCTTATCTCTCAGTTCCTACCTAATATCTTGGGAAATCCTCTCAGATCCATCATCAAAACCTCCTCTGAGGCTGAGGAGAAAGCTGAGTCAGGAAGGTGTTTGCCTTACAAGTGTAAGCATCCCAACTCTGCTCCCTAGAATTTACCAAGAAAAGACAGGCATGGTGCTCCAGGCTCTTAAGCCTCGAGATGAAGAGACAGGGACAGGTGATCTCCCTGAAGCTAACTGGCAGTCAGTAAGAGACTCTGAAACAACAACAATACATACATACCTAACCACACACACATACATACACACACACTCATACACACATATACACACACACATACATACATACACACATATACACATACACACATACATACTACATACACACATACATACATACACACACACACATACACACACATACATACTACACATACACATACATACATACATATATACACATACACACATACACACATATACATACACACATACATACATACACACATACATACATCACATACACACACATACATACTACACATACATACATATATACACATACACACCCACATATACACACATACACACATACACACACATACACACATACATACATGAACACACACGAACATGAACATGTATGCACAAAACATTCTAGATATCACCACTTTTACTATCTCCATTACACTACCCTGGACTAAGGCACCTCCACTGAGTCTACTGTAAGATATTCTTACAAGTGTGACACCAAATTTAGGACCTTAAAATGTTTTAAATGGATAACCCCCAGTTAGCAACACAAAAAAAGCTACATGCGTCGTGACCAATTACGGACACAGCTTTACTGTATTTCTTTCTTTCTATTTTTTTTCATCAAATCCATTGTCTCCACCTTACAGGTTTAAGTCAGCTACAGTTCGATGACTGCCACCTCATCGGGTGCTCAATGATTGTTAAACTAAAGTGAGTTCTGACAAGCCATCTGGACTCTTCATGGGTTTGGGAGTTCATGCTTCTTATTTTAATGTTATTTTACAGAAGAGTCACAAGGGCCACAGTCCCCTCACCTAGTCTCCTGGGATCCCTACGACGTGCTCTCAGCACGTGTCACCACCAGTCAGTAGATGGTAAATAACTTTAAACAAGTGCTGCAAAACGCACAGAGAGCCGATTTTACTTCTCAATGGGAGAAAAAATACTAGAGAATAAGTTTTAATGATTCCAAGATCAAATTACATGTACACAACGTACATTTACCAAGCAAGAAAAGAGCTGTCCTCCATAACTATAAAATAGAAGTTCAAAATAAAATTTAAAAAATAACAACAACAACAACAACAAAAATCAACCTTCTCGCTTATCCCCAAGAGACTATGTATGAAAAAGGGATCAAGACGCAGGAGTATCACCACATCCAGAAAGAGGCTGCGTAACTCTGGGGAAGTTGCAGGGGTGGGGAAAGAAGGGAATGCACATTAAAAAACCTTGGTGGTAGAACAGGGCTCAAAACCACGGAGTTTCAGCAAGTGCAGCCCCAGCCTCCGGAGTCTCTGGGTTCCGGAGTGCTCTGGGTTCATCTGTAAATCTCAGTTATTTGATCTCCACTCCAGAAAGAGGAGCTTTTATTTCATGTTCATTTAACAGGAGACAAAACAAGCCTTGAGGCTGAGTACCCTGGGGTCTCTGAGCTTCCCCAGGGTGGGAAAACAGACACCAAAATCGGGGGTTTTATTAAATGGTTGAAACTGGAGCGGCTTGTCTCATCGAAGGTTCAGCAAAGAATAACCCTTGACCGAGAAGCACAAACATGAATTAACACAGTCAAACTGTTAAAAGAAACCTGGTTATTGCTGGCCTGATTTGTTTCAACTCTAAGGCCGGCAGGGGAGGGGGCGCTGGGGGATGGTAGAAAAAGGAGCAGCCAGCAGCACCACCCCACAGGTGCACCCCCCCTCCACAGAGAAGCCTTGCATAAAGGAGCCTCCAGAGACGGGCTTGGAAAGCCCTCTGAGGCTTTGTAAAACTCACTGTCCAAACAAGAGAACAACTCTCTCTTCAACAGGGAAATCAAAGCCACTTTACAAGGACACTTTACTCAATAGCAAAGCCATCGCAGGTACACAAAACACCTCTGCAGATGCTCCGTGCCACGATCCCTTACCCCAGATTGCACAGGTTTTCATCTTGCCTTGCCCCCCACCCAATAGTACAGTTAATTCTGCAGGAACTAGAGCCAAGCAGCTCACCCTGAGCCAGGAGACTTAGTAACCTTTTGTTCTTTTAAAGGCTGACCCATGTGGGGGGGGGGGGACCAATGATTAAGACCCACGTGCTTACCACAACTTAATAAAAACCTTCTTAGAACGGCATCTAGAGAATAGGACCTTTTAAACAGCAGATGGCAGGGGTGGGGGGAGGGGAGAAGAAATGAAAGGACTATCAGAATGACGTAATACAATGGTGAGTTTCTGTGAAAATGCTAAGACATGGAACTTGATTTTGGAGACAAATAAGGGACATATGTGACCCACGTCAACATTAATGTAAGCATCCGTCGTTGTCATTCTTCAAAGCCACTTGTCTAGATGAAAAGGGAGGGAAAGATTTTTCTCTTGGTAGCATTACCATGAAAATACATGTCACCCCATGGTTTGCTCTAATTCAGTCTGCCTTTTGTGAGCTGGCAACCGCATCCCCTTAGCTGGGAGGGAATTGAACTGAAAACAAATTAGGGAAAACTTCAGGCCATAGAATTGAAGTTCATCACAAATTAGCTCATTACAGAGCTTCCTGGGTCTCAGGAAGATCCCAGTGTCTTGCCTAAGTTCACCTGAGATGCTAACATGAGGAGTCCTCTCACAGTTGGTTCAAAAGCAGTGCCCCAAGGTCAAGGTACCACTGAAGAGTGTCCTCTTCAGTCAAAGCCATGAGGACAGAAGTGCCGAATCTCCTGGACCAATCAATAAATTCCATTGGAAGGACTACCGCATCCAGCCCCAGACTGGGGACTTGGATTTTTCATTCCCCTCATTAAAATCTGTCCATCATTTTGAAATCCCTTACTGAATAAATTATAAGTTCCTAGGCTAACATTCTCCACTAGTAATGTTCCTCTAAGCTGCTTTTTTGTACACATGCGCATGTGTGTTGTGGACTGGGGTATGTGTGAGTGTATATGTGCATGTGCATGTACATGTGTGTGTGCAGGCCATTAAGAGTACTCCTCAATACTATCCTTGCAGAGGACCTGCGTTTGCTTCCCAGCACCTAGAATAAGATTGCTCACAACCGCCTGAAACTCTAGCTCCTAGGAAATCCAACACTTCTGGCCTCGATAGGCACCTGAACTGATTTACACAGACACACACACACAGAGTTAAAAATAAGTTTTAATTTGTTTTTTTAAAGATCTATGTCTCAGTCAGGGTTTCTATCGCTGTGATGAAACACCATGACCAAAGCAAGTTGGGGAGGAAAGGGTTTATTCGGCTTCTGCTTCTGCATCACAATTCATCAGCAAAGAAAGTCAGAACAGGAACTCAAGCAGGCCTGGAACCTAGAGGCACTAGCTGATGCAGAGGCCATGGAGGGGTGCGGCTGACTGGCTTGCTCATGGCTTGTTTAGCCTGCTTTCTTAGAGAATTCAGTATCGCCAGTCCAGGGATGGCACCACCCACAATGGGCCCTCCCCCATTGATCACTAATTGAGAAAATGCCTTAAAGCTGGATCTCATGGAGGCATTTCCTCAACTAAGCCTTCTTTCTCTGACGATTCTGGCTTAAATGTTTCAAAAGCAAAAGTAGAAATTAGAAATGTAAAAATTAAAAATTAACTTTACTCTTCAAAAATCCCACCCACTTTTGAGACAGGGTCTTCCTGTTATGAAGTCATGACTGTCCTGGAATTCACTAGGTAGAGGCTGGCCTTGAACTTACAGAGATCCACCTACCTCTGCTTCTGATGTGAGGATTAAAGACTGCCACCATGCCTGGCCAAAGTCCTTTTTTTTTTTTTTGGCTCAGTGATTACAGTGATCTTTCCTCAGGATCCTCTGACAAGAAAGCAACAGTAACTGCCTACAGAAGAGCTCATCTAAGCTACTTACTGGGTTTACCCCTGCAGTAGCACTGAGTAGGCAGGAGGCACTCAGTATTCAAGGAATCAATGAGTGTTGTTTAAATTAATGCAAATGAGGTAGCTTCATTTTCTTACACTGATAATTAAAAAGGCAAATATTTAGGCACTGTTCGTGTTTAGTTCTTGTCTTCTCTAACAGTGATAAACACCAAGACCAAAAGCAACTTGGGGAAGAAAGCAACATTTCTTATTTCATCTTCTATGTCCAGGTCATAGTCTGTCCCTGAAAGAAGTCAAGGCATGAATTTAAGGCAAGAGCAAAGACTTAAAGTCTACCAAAGCCGGGTGGTGGTGGCGCACGCCTTTAATCCCAGCACTTGGGAGGCAGAGGCAGGCGGATTTCTGAGTTCGAGGCCAACCTGGTCTACAGAGTGAGTTCCAGGACAGCCAGGACTACACAGAGAAACCCTGTCTCGGAAAAGAAAAAAAAAAAGAAAAGAAAGAGAGAGAGAGAGAGAGAGAGAGAGAGAGAGAGAGAGAGAGAAGGAAAGTCTACCGAAGGTGGTTGCTTCTTGGCTTTCTCCATGGTGTCTGCTCAGCTAGCTTTCTTATACAAGCCAAGATCCCCTTGTCTAGGCATGGTTCCGCCCACAGTGGGCTGGGTCCTCCTACATCAATCTACAATCAGGAAAATGCATCACAAATCTGCTCACAGGCCAATCTGATCTGGGCAAGCCCACAACAGACACACTCTGGTAACTCTAGGCTGTGTCAGCATGACAGCTCAAGCCAACAAAGTAGGAAAGTCACACTCCTCAAAGTAAAAAGGTAGCTGCTACATTGTAAGAAAAATTTTCAAATTATAACCTTCCAAATACAGAAAGGACAGAAAACACATATACCCATTAGAAAGACTAGCATTGACGTGTAGGTGCCTACTGAGGATGCTTGGTTCAGGGAAAAAGAACAAGTAGGGTCTGAGGCTGTAGTTGATTGAATGCTTGTCTAGTATGCTCAAAGACCCAGCACTACATAAACAAGATGTGGTACTGCACACTTAAAATCCCAGCACTGGGAGGAAGGCAAGAAGATCAGAAGTTTAAGGTTACCCTCAGCTATCTAGGAAGTTTGACGCCAGCCTGGGATATATGAGATTCGGTTTCAAAAATAAATAAATAAAATATATTTTACAATATAAATATACATAAAAAAACAAGTTATAAAACAGTGTGCTTATTATGAGTCTATATATATACTGCAGTTAGAAACCTTAGCTTTGTGGTTTCTCTCCTGCTCTATGGAAAACCCACAACATTAAGTAAACTTTTCAGTGTTTGCGTTTCCCTTTCCAGAGCGCTACGTGTTGAAGACATGCTCAAGTGACAGACACAGTCACTAGTACAATGATCAAAGAGCAGACTTGTCATTGTATAGGGTCTTTTTTGTCAAGTTATCCTAGCCCTGTGTGTTTCCCAATTCTTTTTTTTTCTTTTTAATGAGCCCTGGGTTATGTTCCCTTACAAAGTCCAAATGTCCTCCCAGGCCAGAAGAGCTCCAAACCTCCTCCCCAGAGATTTTTATGGCAAATTCATGACATGGACATAAAGTGATAATACAACCCCCCCCCCCCCCCCACCAACCTGAGCTATCAAAAATCACTTCACTAAAACAAACGATGCAGGCTAGAGAGACAGTTCCTCAAGCCTCCACCAAGTCTGATGACCTGAGTTGGACCCCTTGGGTCTC
Organism: Grammomys surdaster; assembly: GCF_004785775.1. Classification (NCBI taxonomy): domain Eukaryota; kingdom Metazoa; phylum Chordata; class Mammalia; order Rodentia; family Muridae; genus Grammomys; species Grammomys surdaster. Next base: position 5,314,947 of record NW_021604585.1, on the reverse strand, counting down.
ATGTGGTGGAAAGAGAGAACAAACTGGAACAAGTTATTTTCTGACATTTTTACACACACACACACACACACACACACACACACACACACACACACACACATATATTTAAAAATGTTATGTTATCCAGGAAATTCCAAAGGCTTTGAGAGCTCTGTATCAGAAACAAGGCCAAGAAACAAATACCCCTGATATCCTTAGAAAATTGCAAGGGCCTTAGAAGCTCTGAGCCACGAACCATGTCAGAGAGCAAGTATGTATTTCTTATGAGGGCACGGGCATGGGTTAATGAGGCCCAGTTGTGTCGATTTAAAATAATATTCCCAGCTTATCCTTAGCTGGACCTCTCACAGGAAGGATAATCAAGTTTGAACAACACATTTCAGCCATGTGTTCCAAAGGACATCAAGAAGAATCATAACCTGTTATCCAACGCAGAGGCCATTAACAGGCCAGGTCTGCCTTGCCTGCTGTTTCTCATGGAGATGGTAACAAACAGGAATAAATAAAGAAGCAAGTTTGAAGGAAATCAAAGCATAGCACATATAACTCAGAGAAGAAAACTCTAAAGCATTGGAAGCATAAAGAGGGAAAGGCCTGATGCTTAACTACAAAGTGGAAAAATAACACATTCTCTTGCAACCAGCTTTATGCAAGCAACTGAGAAAGGCAAACGGATACTTCTGAGGCTGAGACCTGCCTTACTAACCCAGTAAGGTGAGACTCAGAAGTAACCCTGACAAACAGAATTCCCATGTGCCTGTGCAGCCACATCTCCACATCAAACCTCTGCTTCACACACCCCCACCCCCACCCCCACCCCCACCCCCACCCCCGAAGAGTCTAACTCATCCCTGTAGAAAAGCAGCCCAGCATGCAGAACTACATCAGACTTTGTCTCCACCGCACCTCAGGATGTGGTGTCCTCCAGCCTCCACCAGCCTCAGGCCCAGCCACATCTGCCTCCTTCCAGATCCGGTACCTACCTCTTTCTCTACACTGTCCCTCAGCACTCCAGCTCCCAGCTCGGTGTCCCATAAGCTCAGGCAGGATATCTCTATGGTCAGACAGGTCTGCTCAGCATCCCTCCATGCTATTCTCCACTCCAGTCAGGAAATCATAACCACACTTCCTTTTTTACCCTTAGGAGGTACGGTTAGATCTGAGACATCCTACCCCAGTACCACTTGAGCCTCAGCCCAGACACTTCTGGCATCTTTCCTTCAGGACCCTTCACAAGCCTTAAGGCAGTCCAAGCTCTTGATCCTGTCTCCAAGACCGGCCACATTCAGGTCTTGGTCCCATGGCTCTACCTTGTAGGAAAGCAAAGGTAACCAAGTTTTTATTTCCTGTCAGAAGTCAGGGGACTTTTCACATTTGCCCACAAGTTACTGTTCATCTCAATTCATAATCAATATTGAGGCTAAATCACCAGTTTTAGAGACACACTACTTCATGTGACCCTAAATCTGTCATGATCTCATAGCTCTGCACTTGGGGAGACAGAGGCACACTGGTCTCCAGCTGTCTTCCCATCAGTAAAATGGGTCGATGATACCTACTTCAGTCATTAGGAGAATTTACTCTACTGACCTAGGTTAGAGTCAGGAAATTAGAATAAACTGGCTTTATAGGATCTGTTGCCTAGCTTTATAAATAAAGCTTTATTTGATCACAGACACACTCACATTTTTCCACGTTGTCTGAAGCTGCTTTCATGCTAAAGCAACACCATAGGTAGTTATATCAGAGACTTTGTAGTACTTAAAGATTAAAATATTAACATCTGGCCCTTTGCAGAATAGTTTATTAGTTCTTGGTATGAACAATGCCTAATCTATGCAAGTAAATATTAGTGGTTATATGGAAAACCAAATGCTAATTGAAAGAAAGCAGTCATGAGACTATCACAAATTGTACGATTCACTTATATGACATGCCCAAACAGGAAGTTTCTGAGGGGTACAGTGAAGGGGGTGAGGTAGCTAAAATCAATGGTATGTTTTCCAGGTGACAGAACATGATCTAAAATCAGAAGTGATGGTAGTCTGTCCAACTCTATGAATATCTGGTTCATCATTTCAAGCAAGTAACGTAAATAATATTTTTATTTCTAACTCGTTTCTTTTGTTTGGGGTAGTGAGATCAGGGTCTCGCTGTATAGTTCTGACTGGCCTGAAACTCCATATGTAGACCAGGCTGGCCTTGAACTGACCTAGAGACCTGCCTGTCTCTGTCTCCCCAGTGTGGGGATTAAAGGCATTGAAGCCACACTCAGCTGTCTTTAACTTGTTTTGCTATGCTTGGGAGCTAACCCAGGGCCTGGGGTATGCCACGTAAGTGCTGCTACAGCCCGTGGATATCATGGATATTAGATCTTAATAAAGTTTTAAGTCCTGGGGTTATCTGACTAGACACTTGCTCTTCCTCACTAGCTACACGAGCTAATGTCTAAGGCCATGTCTAACTTTGCTTCTAATTTTGTTTTGGGGTTTTTGCTTTTTATTTTTGTATTCTGGTGTTTTGTGTGCCTGAATTGCTGTGTATTATGTGTATGCCTAGTGTCCCGGAAGCCAAACTGGGCATCTGAGCTCCTGGAACTGAAGGTACAGATAATGGTGAGGTGACAAGTAGCTTCTAGGAATCAAAGTCAGGTCCTCTGGAAGAGTAGCCAGTGTTCTTAACCACAGAGTCATCTCTCCAGCCTGGGGTTTCCCATCTCCCCGGATGGCACAGTGCTCTTCATGCTTTAGGTATTTAAATAGTGTGTTACGAGAGCAGTTAAGTGGCTGGGGAAAGGGCAGAGGGGCCATGTTGCTATTTCCACAACCAATATAAAAAGGGTTGAGCACCTAGTTTGATAGGAAATTAAACAGCTTGTAATTTCAACTTTGGGCCTTTGTATGTGACACTCAAAAGTTTGTGCTGACACAGAAGTGAGTCACACCCTTGTGTAACACCTGAGATTTTTACACTAAGCCCTTTCCACCCTCCCTGGAATATAGCTCCTGGCTGTCTGAGTGAGCAACCGAGCCCACAACATGGACACAACACCCAGAGTCGGACAAACCTGGGCTGCTCAATAAATATCAATGGAATAACCGAGTCAAAATATTACTAGATTTTTTGATACAGATATACAACCCTTTACTACCACCTCTTATCTACATCTTATGATCAAATAAAACTGGAACCAGCTCCTATGAAAGCCAAGGTGAGCGAGCCTGAACTCCTCCTGGGGCCCAATCCCGGAACAGCTGAGCAGACTTGAGAGGTCCAAAGTCCCAGGCTGCCCTGGGCTGCCTGTGATTTCAAACAAGGATTTTCACTCCAGAAAACTAGCATATCATTTGGGGTTCAAGAGCGATTTTCTGGCACGGAGCGACTTTATCTTACAGAGATTCTGATACATGGACTCATACACCTCACTTTGGAGAATATCTCCCAAAACCTATTTAGACAATTTTACACATGATTCATTATTGAGAACAGATAGGAACAGGAAAAGCCATTCAAAGTAGAGTGGTAATAATCCACCAGGTTATTAATCGAATTTATATCAACATGCATCTGTCATCCACGTGGATGTCCTAACACACACCTAGAGGGCCTACAAATGCTTGCCAGAACCGGTCAAGGCCCAAAGTAAGGGAAGAGCTCACAGTGAGAACCATGAACCATGACGACATTCTCCAAAAGCCTGCATGTTTGGGGAGGAGACAGCCACGGGAACTGGGGTCCTGAGGAGATTAAGGTCGTCATTCCCTCTCCACTGAAGCACTTGGCAAAGGCCTCCTGTGCCTCCGACAGCCCAACCAAGATTTCACTTCTCTTAGAGAACTTGAAATCCAGATGTCTCTGATTTTAATAATCCATGTTCCTGTCTTTATAGTTCAGTCAGCTGAAATGTCAAACCCATGCCTGCCCCAGCTACCAACTTCCTCATTCTCCAACAAGTCCAAAATTAGTTATCTTTGCTTTGTTGTTGTTGTTGTTTTATTTTTTGTTTTGGTTTTGTAAGTCTGTTTGTTTGTTTGTTTGTTTGTTTGTTTTGAGACAGAGTCTCATATACCCAGGCTGGCCTTGAACTTGCTATGCAGCTGAGGAATTCCTGATCCCCCTGATTTTACCTTCGAGGTGCTAGGAGTCCTAGGATTGTCATTTCTGCAGTGCTGGGGATGGAACCTGGAACATGACGGTAAGTGAGCATTCTATCAACTGAGCTACAGCCCCAGCACTGAGCCCAGACTTCTTTAATGTATTGTCTTGCCTCACCACACTAACTCGTCTGCTCTCTAAGTTGGTAAGCCACAGCTCTTCCGTTCAGTGATCGGCTAGTAGGCCACCTGTAACATACCCAATGCTGGCAAGGGCTCCTTCTCAGTACTCCTTAGACATCTGAAGGCATCAGACCCTCTTTTCTACCCTCTCCCTTCTTGGACAGCTCTTCCATTGTGCCCCTCGGATCCAAATTCGCCTGGATGTCGGCCTTCTCAGGACACCCTTCTCTGACCAGCTCTAGGCTCGTTTTACTTCTTCCTCTCTCTATCATAGTCTACCCTGGCCCATCTCTTTTTCTAAATAGTCTCATCTACCCCAATGGTAGAGGCTGCCACCTCTAATGACCCTTGAGTCAGTAAATACCCTCAGTTAAGTGGCCTTCTCTCTGAGCCTCCTGCCTGTCTTGTTGACTACTCTTTGGGTAGTTCTAGTTAGTTGTTCCATAGACACTTCCAACTCAACATTTCCAATACTGAGTCACCTCTAACCAACTCCCTTCCTCCCCTGCACTGTTGACAATGAACAGTTCCATCATCCACTCCATGGCCCAAGAAGAAACCTGAAAGGCTTTGATAACTTCCTTCTCCCTAACTCTCCCCTCCCTCCTCAGTCAATCAAAAAGCCCTGAAGGCTGTTTGGTACCTTTTGAATACCCCTTTGTCTCCATTGTGACTGTCACCTCCAGACTGTCACCTCCAGATCAGGCCACCACTGCATCTCAGCTGGATCATTATGGCTGCCTTCAGGCAGTCTTCCTCTCTGCCTCCACACTGGTTCCCAGGAAGACGCCCCACCATGTAGCCTGAGGGATTTACAAAGCTAGGTACTTACCTGAGTCTACCCAAGCATTCAATTGTTCCCTTTAGACTTAGAAAAAGCCCCACCTCTACGTTGCTTCAAGGCAATGAGAGCTTCATTCCTCCACGACTCTTCCATACTGTGGTTCATCCATCCGTTTCCATGACAACGCATTCAGCCTCCCCCCCCCCATGCTGTTGCCACTGCCCTGTCCACTCCTCTCATCCTCGCTCTCCTCACATTCTAACAGGGTCTCCAGTGTAGGAATGCCTCCCTCTCAGAACCCTCCCCTGACTTTTAGTTGGGGTGAGTGAGGTATCCTCCAAATTTACTCTTTCATAGTACACCTCATGCCTCTCTAAGTACTTATCACTTTATACAGATTCTGTCTACATACATGTGGAGACCCCTGTAATCAAACATACTTCAGGAAAGTATGTGCCATATATGACCACACATGTTCAGCAGAGTGCCTTAAATACAACACATACGCAAAAATCTGTGCTGAGCTTGATATAGTGGCTCATGCCTGTACCCTAGCACTCAACTAACTGGAGCAGGAGGATTGTCCTAACATTGAAGCCACCCTGGGCGAATACCAGGTAGGGCAGGGCTACAGAGGAGACCTTGTCTGCAAATTAATTATTAATTAATTTTAAAATGTTGAAAAATGAATAAGCAAGTAAAAAGACCAAACCCTAAGAGTAAATTAACCTATAAGTAGAAGTAGAATGGAGGTCTGAGACGGCTCAGTGGGTAAACTGGTTTGATCCCAGGTCCCAGCCAGTAGAAGCAGAAAACTAGTTCTACATATAATTTCTTTTTCATTCACCCCACACATCCCCTGATCCAGACCATGGGACCTCCCTCAAAAGCATCCCAACTGACTCGCTCTCTCTCCTCATCCTTCCAGGTCCCTCTCCGTGCAGCAAATGAAGCGACCTTTTGCAAAATATAAATCAGATTATGTTACTCCCCTAGATAAGGGCTTCCAACCCAGGCACAGTAGTGGGCACATATAATCTTAGCATTTGGGAGACTGAGGCAGGAATACCACGGAAGCCCAAGTGTTCTAGGCTAGCCTGGGCAATATACTGAGAACTTGTCTCAAAAATAAGGCCCAGGGTGGTTTCCATCCACATACTTTACCTCAGAACTGTCAAATCTCTTCCTGATGCGAATCTGCCATGCCTGGCTTTCCAATGCACTCAGACAAACCTCTACCCATCACGGGAGATTTACGCCTGTATGTGCGCATGCGCACACGTGCAGGTCAGAGGACAACTTGAAGAACTGGTTTTCTCCTCCCACTATGTTGATCCTGGGAATCAAACTCAGCTCTTCAGGTGCTTGATGACAAGCACCTGTAGTCAGTGATCTATCTGTGTTACTACATCAGTCCTGAACTCTCTGTCTTGAAGAAGCCTACTCCAAGACAAAGAAGTCCTCTGTGCTGGCTAGTTTTATGTCAACTTCACAAGCTAGAATCATCTGAAAGGGGGAAGCCTCAGTTGAGAAAATGCCTCCAGAAGATCTGGCAATAGGGCCTTTTCATGATTAGTGATTGATGAGGGAGGGCCCAGCCCACTGAATGTGGTGCCGTTCCTGGGCTGGTGGTCCTGGGTTCTAGAAAAAGCAGGCTGAGTGAGCCGTAGTGAGCAAGCCAGTAAGCAGCACCCCTCCATGGCCTCTGCATTAACTCCTGCCTCCAGGTTCCTGCCCTGCTTGAGTTCCTGCCCTGACTTCCTTTAGTGATGGACAGTGATGTGGAAGTGTAAGCCAAATAAACCCTTTCCTCCCCGGGTTGCTTTTGGTCCTGGTGTTTCTTCGCAGCACTAGAAACCCTGACTAGAACATCATCCAAGCACTACCATGAAATCAAGCTAACTGGCTTAGCATTTGCCATGTGCTCACAGTTTTCCTGCTTGGTATCTAGTCTTGGCTACAGTGTGACCCCTTCATGTCCATTCCTCATAATATAACAAATGAGTCCCCACTGTTCACCCTGGGAAAGTGACTCTGAGAAACCCCATCATTTTTTTAACTTTGTAGGGGAAGGTTTAGGGTTAGGGTCTTTCAGTCCTTTCTCTAACTCCTCCATTTGGAAACCCGTGCTCAGTCCAATGGTTGGCTATGAGCATCCGCCTCTGTATTTGTCAGGCTCTGGCAGAGCCTCTCAGGAGACAGCTATATCAGGTTCCTGTCAGCATGCACTTCTTGGCATCTGCAATAGTGTCTGCATTTGGTGACGGCATATGGGATGGATCCCCAGGTGGGGCAGTCTCTGGATGGCCTTTCCTTCAGTCTCTGCTCCACACTTTGTCCCTGTATTTCCTTTAGAACAGGAGCAATTCTGGATTAAAACTTTGGAGATGAGTAGGTGGTCCTCTCCCCCAACCGGGAGCCTTGCCTAACCTCTGGATATGGTCTCTACAGGTTGTCCCTCCCCTTTGTTGGACATTTCAGCTAATCTCATCTCTGTTGGGTCCTGGGAGCCTCTTGTTTTCCTGGCATCTGGGACTTGCTGGTAGCTACCCCCAGTTAACCACCAACCAAAGAGTACACATGGAGGGACCCATGGCTCCAGCCACATATGTAGCAGAGGATGGCCTTGTCTGGCATCAATGGGAGGGGAGGCTCTTGGTCCTGTGATGGCTTGATGCCCCACTGTAGGGGAATGCTATGGTTCTGCAGTGGGGGGGGGGGGGAGTGGGCAGAAGAGCCCCCTCAAGACAGGGGAGAGAGGGGATAGGATGGTGGGGGTTCAGAAGGAAATCATTTGAAATGTAAGTAAACAAATTAACCAATAAATTTTTTTCTTCTTCTTTTTTTTTTTTACTTTTCCCCCTCCCCAGGGCCTTCCAATAAAAAATTTTTAAAGATAAAAAAAAAAAAATCCTACTCATGGGGTCAGAGAGAGAATTCAGTGGTTAAGCACTGGTTCCTTTTCCAGAGGACCCCAGCACCCACATAGTAGCTCACAGCCATCTAGAACTCCAGTTTCAAGGGATGCAACATCCTCTTCTGGCCTCTGCAGACCAGGCACATATGTGGTATATAGACACATACGCAGGCAAACCATCCGTATACATAAAATAAATACACTTTCTTTAAAATCCCGCTCAGCTGGATGAAAGATTAACATCCAATGTTTTGGAAAGACATTGAATACTTCTCAAACTTGAAAAGGGCCGTTTGTGTTCTGCCTTTGAGACAGGCAGCCTACACCTTGTAATTCAGCACTGTGATCCAGCTAACAATCCCCTGCATTGTAAAGACGGGGGAAAAAATGCACGACCAGAGAGGAGTGCAGTACGATTCCTCCCAGTGCCTCCTCTGGTTTTCATTCAACACATATCCCACAGCCTCAAATCCAGAAGAGACTATTCGTCTATGTCCTCCAAAGAGACACATAGAGAGCTTCAAACTATTCCATTTGTCTAACATCTCAAAATTTACTCTACCATGTTCAAATGACCATAGACACACAGGTGAGGGGTGTGGAGATGGCTCAGTGATAACGTACTCACCACCAAGCCTGAAGACATTTGAGACCCAGGACCTACATGGTAGGCGAAAACCAACTCCTTCAGCTTGTCCTCTGACCCCCATTTGCACACCATTGTTGTATGAACACTCACACGCGCTCAAGAGCACTCACAGACACTCAAACACACACACAAAATAAATGTAAAGAAATTCTAAAAAATTAAATAATATTATTTTAATTAAAGAAAATAAAGGTGGAGAACGGTCAAAGAAAGAGACCTGAATCAGTCTCTGGCCTACAGTACACACACCCACACTAACAAGTGCATACACCATTCACAAGCGCGAGCACACTCTAAACTCCAGCTGTCCTGCACAATGTGGTTTACTTTTACCAAAATTCTCCTAAATGATTTAAAAAAAAAAAAAACAGAGTCATTCAGAAAAACTGCCGTCACCAGTGTTAGAAGGAGATATGGAAAAGTGTTGGAAAGACACATTTTTGTGGGACAGAGACTGAAGGAGGGGCCGTCTGGACACCATTCTACCTGGGTATCCATCCCATGTGTAGTCACCAAAGACAGATGCTGTTATGGATGCCAGGAAGTGCATGCTGACAGGAGCCTGATATAACTGTCTCCTTAGGGGTCTGCCAGAGCCTGACATATACAGAGGTGGATGCTCACAGCTAACCATTGACCTGATCATAGGGTTCCATGGGAGGAGTGAGAGAGAAGACTAAAGGAGCTGAAAGGATTTGCAGCCCTATGGGGAAAGCAACAATACCAACCAACCAGAGCTCTCAGGATCTAAACCACCAGCCTGGGAGCACTTAGGGAGGGCCCCATGGCTCCAGCTGTATATGTAGGGGAGGATGGCCCTGTTGGGCATAGGTGGGAGAGGAGATCCTTGGTCCCATGAAGGCTGAACGCCCAATGTGGGGAAATTCAAGGGTGGGGAGGTGGGAGGGGGGTGGGGGGCACATCCTCATAGAAGTAGGAGGAGGGATAAGATAGTGGCTTCCTGGGTGGGGGGTGAGGGGGAATGGAGTAAGGGGATAACATCTGAAATGTAAAAGACACATTTTTTTTAAATCCCTACATTTCATTAACCTATCAAACCCATACAAATTATTGTATTGTGTTAGTTCCTCATTTCCATGATGAAAGCCTTTGTTTTCCTACTCCAAGCCCAATATCACACACACACTCAGAAAACTTTGCATCTCTCATGGGGCTAATTTTTTTTTTTTTTTTTATTGGATGATTTATTTACATTTCCTATGTTGTCCCCTTACCCCATCCCCCACCACCCCCTCGGAACCCCCAATCCCCTCGCCCCTCCTCCTTCTTCTCTGTGGATGTAACCTCTATCTACACCCCCCCCACTCCCACCTCCCCACCCTCAAAATTCCCACCCCCTGGGGCATCCAGCCTTCATGAGGTCAAGGTTCTCTTCTTCCACCTATGCCCAGCAGGGCCCTCCACTTTTACATATTCAGCTGAAGCCCTGGATCCCCCCCAAGTGCTCCCAGGCTGGTGGTTTAGACCCTAGGAGCTGTGGTTGGTTGGTATTGTTGCTCTCCTCATGGTGCCACAAACCCTTTCAGCTCCTTCAGTCTTCACTCTAACTCCTCCATTGAGAACCCCATGATCAGTTCAATGGCTAGTTGTGAGCATCTGCCTCTGAATATGTCTGACTCTTGAAGGCCTCTGAGGAGATATCCATATCAGGCTCTTATCAGCATGCACTTCCTGTCTTCCACATCAGCATCTACCTTTGGTGATTGCACATGGGATAGATACTCAGGTGGAGTGGTCTTGAGACGGCCCCTCCTTCAGTTTCTGTCCCTCACTTTGTCTCCATATTTGCTCCCTTGAGTATTTTGTTGCTCCTTCTAAGAAGGACCGAATCACCCTCACTTGGTCTTCCTTCTTTATGGGCTTCATGTGGCCTGTGAGTTGCATCTTGGGCATTTCAATGTTCTAGGCTAATATCCAATAATCAGTGAGTGAATACCATGTGTCTTCTTTTGTGATTGGCTTACCTCACTCAGGATGATAATTTCTAGTTCCATCCATTTACCTAGGAACCTCTCGAATTCATTGTTTTTAATAGCTGAGTAATACTCCATTGTGTAAATATACCACATTTTTTGAATCCATTCCTCAGTTGAAGGACATCTGGGTTCTTTCCAGCTCCTGGCTATTATAAATAAGGCTGCTATGAACATAGTTGAGCATATGTCCTTGTTATATGTTCGAGCATCTTCTGGGTATATGCCTAGGAGTGGTATAGCTGGATCCTCGGGTAATGCTATGTCCAATTTTCTGAGGAACCGCCAGACTGATTTCCAAAGTGGTTGCACCATCTTGCAGTCCCACCAACAATGGAGGAGTGTTCCTCTTTCTCCACACCCTCGCCAGCATCTACTATCACCTGAGTTTTTAATCTTAGCCATTCTGACTGGTGTGAGATGGAATCTCAGGGTTGTTTTGATTTGCATTTCCCTGACGACTAAGGATGCTGAACATTTCTTTAGATGCTTCTCGGCCATTCGAGTTTCTTCCGTTGAAAATTCTTTGTTAAGCTCTATACCCCATTTTTTAATAGGGTAATTTGGTTGTCTGGAGTCTAATTTCTTGAGTTCTTTGTATATATTGGATATTAGCCCTCTATCAGATGAAGGATTGGTAAAGATCTTTTCCCAATTTGTTGGTTGTCGTTTTGTCCTATTGACAGTGTCCTTTGCCTTACAGAAACTTTGCAATTTTATGAAGTCCCATTTGTCAATTCTCGATCTTAGAGCATATGCCATTGGAGTTCTGTTCAGGAACTTTTCCCCTGTGCCCAAGTATTCGAGGCTTTTCCCCACCTTCTCTTCTATTAGTTTCAGTGTATCTGGTTTTATGTGGAGGTCCTTTATCCACATAGACTTGAGCTTTGTACAAGGAGATAAGAATGGATCAATTTTCATTCTTCTACATGTTGTCTTCCAGTTGAACCAGCACCATTTGTTGAAAATGCTGTCCTTTTTCCACTGGACAGTTTTAGCTCCTTTGTCAAAGATCAAGTGACCATAGGAGTGTGGGTTCATTTCTGGGTCTTCAATTCTATTCCATTGATCTTCCTGCCTGTCTCTGTACCAATACCAGGTAGTTTTTATCACTATTGCTCTGTAGTACAGCTTGAGGTCAGGGATGGTAATTCCTCCAGAAGTTCTTTTATTGTTGAGAATAGTTTTCGCTATCCTGGGTTTTTTGTAATTCCATATGAATTTGAGAATTTCCTTTTCTAACTCTGTGAAGAATTGAGTTGGGATTTTAATGGGGATTGCATTGAATCTGTAGATTGCTTTTGGCAAGATGGCCATTTTTATTATATTAATCCTGCCAATCCATGAGCATGGGAGATCTTTCCATCTTCTGAGATCTTCTTCAATTTCTTTCTTCAGAGACTTGAAGTTCTTGTCATACAGGTCTTTCACTTGCTTGGTTAGATTCACACCAAGGTATTTTATATTATTTGCAACTATTGTGAAGGGTGTCATTTCCCTAATTTCTTTTTCAGTCTGTTTATCTTTCATGTAGAGGAAGGCTACTGATTTGTTTGAGTTGATTTTATAACCAGCCACTTTGCTGAAGTTGTTTATCAGGTTTAGGAGTTCTCTGGTGGAAGTTTGGGGGTCACTTAAGTATACTATCATATCATCTGCAAATAGCGATATTTTGACTTCTTCCTTTCCTATTTGTATCCCTTTGACTTCTTTTTGCTGTCTAATTGCTCTGGCTAAGACTTCCAGTACTATATTGAATAGGTAGGGGGAGAGTGGGCAACCTTGTCTAGTCCCTGATCTTAGTGGGATTGCTTCAAGTTTCTCTCCATTTAGCTTGATGTTGGCTACTGGTTTGCTGTAAATTGCTTTTACTATGTTTAGGTAGGGGCCTTGAATTCCTGATCTTTCCAAGACTTTTATCATGAAGGGATGTTGAATTTTGTCAAATGCTTTCTCAGCATCTAGTGAGATGATCATGTGGTTTTTTTTCTTTAAGTTTGTTTATATAGTGGATTACATTGATGGATTTCCGAATATTGAACCATCCCTGCATTCCTGGGATAAAACCTACTTGATCATGATGGATGATTGTTTTGATGTGGTCTTGGATTCGGTTTGCTAGAATTTTATTGAGTATTTTTGCATCGATGTTCATAAGGGAGATTGGTCTGAAGTTCTCTTTCTTTGTCGGGTCCTTGTGGGGTTTGGGTATGAGTGTAATTGTAGCTTCATAGAACGAATTGGGTAGTGTTCCTTCTGTCTCTATTTTGTGGAATAGTTTGAAGAGAATTGGTATTAGGTCTTCCTTGAAGGTCTGATAGAATTCAGCACTAAAACCATCTGGTCCTGGGCTTTTTTTAGTGGGGAGGCTTTTGATGACTGCTGCTATTTCCTGAGGGGTTATGGGACTATTTAGATGGTTTATCTGCTCCTGGTTTAACTTCGGTACCTGGTATCTGTCTAGGAAATTGTCCATTTCATCCAGGTTTTCCAGTTTTGTTGAGTATAGGCCTTTGTAGTAGGATCTGATGATTTTTTGAATTTCTTCAGTTTCTGTTGTTATGTCTCCCTTTTCAGTTCTGATTTTATTAATTTGGATACTGTCTCTGTGCCCTCTGGTTAATCTGGCTAAGGGTTTATCTACCTTGTTGATTTTCTCAAAGAACCAACTCCTGGTTTTATTGATATTTTGTATTGTTCTTTCTGTTTCTATTTGGTTGATTTCAGCCCTGAGTTTGATTATTTCCTGCCTTCTACTCCTCCTGGGTGTATTTGCTTCTTTTTGTTCTAGAGCTTTTAGTTGTGCAGTCAACTTGTTAGTGTGTGCTCTTTCCAGTTTCTTTTTGTAGGCACTTAGAGCTATGAGCTTTCCTCTTAGCACTGCCTTCATGGAGTCCCACAAGTTTTGGTATGATGTGTCCTCATTTTCATTGAATTCTAAAAAGTCTTTTATTTCTTTCTTTATTTCTTCCTTGACCAAGTCATCATTGAGTAGAGAGTTGTTCAGTTTCCATGTGTACGTGGGTTTTCCATTGTTTTTGTCATTATTAAAGACCAGTCTTAGTCCGTGGTGATCTGATAAGATGCAAGGGATTATTTCAATCTTTTTGTATCTGTAGAGGCTTGTTTTGTGACCAATTATATGGTCTATTTTGGAGAAGGTACCATGAGGTGCTGAGAAAAAGGTATATTCTTTTGTTTTAGGATGAAATGTTCTATAGATGTCTGTTAAGTCCATTTGGTTCATAACTTCTGTTAATTTCAAAGTGTCTCTGTTTAGTTTCTGTTTCCATGATCTGTCCATTGCTGACAGTGGGGTGTTGAAATCCCCCACTATTATTGTGTGAGGTGTAATGTGTGTTTTGAGCTTTAGTAAAGTTTCTTTTATGTATGTAGGTGCCCTTGCATTTGGAGCATAGATGTTCAGAATTGAGAGTTCACCTTGGTAGATTTTTCCTTTGATGAGTATGAAGTGTCCTTCCTTATCTTTTTTGATTAATTTTGGATGAAAGTCGATTTTATTTGATATTAGAATGGCTACTCCAGCTTGTTTCTTGGGACCATTGGCTTGAAAAATTGTTTTCCACCCTTTTATTCTGAGGTAGTGTCTGTCTTTGTCACTGAGGTGCGTTTCTTGTATGCAGCAAAATTCTGGGTCTTGTTTGTGTATCCAGTCTGATAGTCTGCGTCTTTTTATTGGGGAATTGAGACCATTGATGTTAAGAGATATTAAGGAAAAATGATTGTTGCTTCCTATTATTTTTGTTATTAGAGGTAAAGTTATGTTTGTATCTTTTTTGGGGGTTGTTGGAAGATTACTTACTTGCTTTTCCTAGGTTGTAGTTTCCCTCCTTGTGTTGGCATTTTCCATCAATTATCCTTTGAAGTGCTGGGTTTGTGGGAAGATATTGTGCAAATTTGGTTTTGTCATGGAATATCTTGGTTTCACCATCTATAGTGATTGAGAGTTTTGCTGGGTATAGTAATCTGGGCTGGCAATTGTGTTCTCTTAGGGTCTGTATGATGTCAGTCCAGGCTCTTCTGGCTTTTATAGTCTCTGGTGAGAAGTCTGGTGTAATTCTTATAGGTCTGCCTTTATATGTTACTTGACCTTTTTCCCTTACTGCTTTTAGTATTTTTTCTTTGTTTTGTGCATCTGATGTTTTGATTATTATGTGACGGGAGGTATTTCTTTTCTGGTCTAGTCTATTTGGTGTTCTGTAGGCTTCTTGTATGTTTATGGGCATCTTGTTCTTTAGGTTAGGGAAGTTTTCCTCAATAATTTTGTTGAAGATATTTACTGGCCCTTTAAGTTGGGAATCTTCATTCTCATCTATGCCTATTATCCTTAGGTTTGGTCTTCTCATTGTGTCCTGGATTTCCTGGATGTTTTGAGTTAGGAGTTTTTTGCATTTTGCATTTTCTTTGACAACTGTGTCAATATTTTCCACCGTATCTTCTGCATTTGAGATTCTCTCTTCTATCTCTTGTATTCGGTTGGTGATGCTTGCGTCTGTGACTCCTGATCTCTTTCTTAGGTTTTCTATCTCCATGGTTGTCTCCCTTTGAACTTTCTTTATTGTTTCTATTTCTAGTTTCAGATCCTGAATGTTTTTGTTTAATTCCTTCTTTGTGTTTTCTTCCATTTCTTTAAGGGATTTCTGTGATTCCTCTTTAAGGGCTTCTATCTGTTTACTTGTACTCTCCTGTATTTCTTTAAGGGAGTTACTTAATTCCTTCTTATAATCCTCTATCATCATCATGAGAAGTGATTTTAATTCTGAATCCTGCTTTTCAGGTGTGATGGGGTGTTCATGGCTTGCTATATTGGGAGAATTGGGCACTGATGATGCCAAGAAACTTTGGTTTCCGTTGCTTATGTTCCTGCGCTTGCCTTTCGCCATCTGGTTAACTCTAGTGGTACCTGCCCTCACTGTGTAAAACTGGAGTCTGTATTTCAGGTATCTTGCTTATTGCAGAGCTCCTCAGAGTCCAGAGGTCTCTGTGGTCTTATGCTCCTAATCTCCTGGGTGGAATAACTCCTGGGACTCAGGCCACCTCTTGGATCTGGAAATCCTTCTGCTCTGAGTGCAGTGGGTCCTCGATGACTCAGGATTCAGTTTCAGCTGCTCTGAGTGCAGTGGCTCCAGCTGCTCTGAGTGCAGTGGCTCCTGGATGACTCAGGATTCAGTTTCTCAACAGGACAGGAGCAGACCGACTCTGTGTCACCTGCTCTGAGTGCAGTGGCTCCTGGATGACTCAGGATTCAGCTTCTCCACAGGACAGGAGCAGACCAACTCTGTGTCTGTTCCAGCCCGGAGGACCAGGCAGGGGCAGAAGGGAAGTGGAATTCCGGAGGGGCGGGGTTTGGGTAGCTGCTGTGCCCTGGATGTCCCTGGCTCCTTGATCTATCTCTGGGGTTTAGGGAGTGAGATGGAGTTCTTACCAGCTGCTCTGAGTGCAGTGGCCCCTGGATGACTCAGGATTCAGTTTCTCAACAGGACGGGAGCAGACCGACTCTGTGTCTGCTCCAGCCCGGAGGACCAGGCAGGGGCAGAAGGGAAGTGGAATTCCGGAGGGGCGGGGTTTGGGTAGCTGCTGTGCCCTGGATGTCCCTGGCTCCCGGATCTATCTCTGGGGTTTAGGGAGTGAGATGGAGTTCTTACCAGCTGCTCTGAGTGCAGTGGCTCCTGGATGACTCAGGATTCAGTTTCTCCACAGGACGGGAGCAGACCGACTCTGTGTCTGCTCCAGCCCTCTCATGGGGCTAATTAAAAGGGATTTTTACTTCTATAAGCACTGAATGAGATCTTTGTTAACCCACTTTAACAAGATTCTTTTTTTTTTTTTTTTTTTTTTTTTTTTTTGGTTTTTCGAGACAGGGTTTCTCTGTATAGCCCGGGCTGTCCTGGAACTCACTCTGTAGACCAGGCTGGCCTCGAACTCAGAAATCCGCCTGCCTCTGCCTCCCGAGTGCTGGGATTAAAGGCGTGCGCCACCACCGCCCGGCTTTAACAAGATTCTAAATGACCCTTGATTTATCTTGCCCTAGTTTTCAAAATGTAGCTGACCCAGAATAATGCAAGCTCTAAATTCCTTCAGAAAAAGAATCAATATTCCCAGAAGCCAAAGCTATACATGCAATCCAGGGGGCAGAAATTCTTTTCTTAAAAACCCTATTACACACATATTACTAGAGTTCTCTTTTTTTTAATATCCATTTAGTCAGAATTTCATTTTGTTTTGTTTTGTTTGTGTGTGTGTGTGTGGTTTTTTGTTTTTGTTTTTGTTTTGTTTTGTTTTGTTTTGTTTTGTTTTGTTTTGGAGACAAGGTCTCTCTGGGTAGCCCTGGCTGCCCTGGAACTCACTTTGTAGACCAAGCTGGCCTTGAACTCATGTAGATCCATGCCTGTCTCTGGGATTAAAGGTGTGCACCATCCCTGTCCAGCAAGTCAAAATATTTGTAAGAGTACAGAACTTTGTAATACCAAAGCAAACAACATTCCAAGAAAATGTTTTTGAAAAGATAATATTATGATTATCAGGAACTTTCTGGCTATCTGTTGTTACAGATCAACACTAACAGTCAGTAAAGAACGATAATTGAATTATTCTTCCTGGGTAGAATCATGATCCAGCTAACAACAACATCAAAAAAAAAATTCCATGCGATTACCTGCTTTCTACAGAGTAAGCAAGCGGTATGAGCCCGTTAGGAAAGTAAACTTATCACTTGAGAACACACATCTTCCTTTGCTACTCTTTGTTCACCATATCTCCTAATCCTACCTACTGGTCTGTCACGAAGGAACAGAAATTCTCCCCAGAAGCCTTCCACCCAATCCTGTTTCTCACGTCAGTCACCCACGTGGCTCATCCGATCTACTCACACACACAGAACTGCTCTGCTCTTTAGAACCTTATAGACCTTCATTTTTGTTTGTGTGTGCGCGTTTGGATTTTTTTTAGTTACATTTATTTACTTGTGTATATGTGTATATACACACACATGACAGTGTGCACATGTGAGGGTGAGACCACGTGTGGGAGTCAGTTCTCTCCTTCTCCCAGGGATCAGAATCAGATCATCAGGCTTGGCGATAAGCATCCTTACCTGAGCCATCTTGACGGCCTTAGACTTTGGTTTTATATACCATGGTGGCCACTCCGTTATTCATTATACAATTGTTTACTGGAGGCTTAAATAATTCAGGAGCTTCACTAGAGTAACGTCACTTTGAGAACAACACACACAGGGTGTCTGTGAGACACTTGCAAGACTCAGAGAGATTATCGAAGCAAGTGACATCTGAAGCCAAGAATGAGCTTAAATTTCTGCCTCCACCTTCCAAGTAATAGAACTACAGGTGCGCCTCAGGGGTAATAGCCAGGGCGGTGCAGCACCACGCTCAGGTCATGTGGTACCTGGGCTCGATCCCAAGGCTTCACTCATGCTTGTACTTTACCAACTGAACTGCATCCCGGACCCAGTCTGACTTTTGTTTTGTTTTGTTTTGTTTTGTTGTTTTGTTTTGTTTTGTTTTTCGAGACAGGGTTTCTCTGTGTAGCCCTGGCTGTCCTGGAACTCACTCTGTAGGCCAGGCTGGCCTCGAACTCAGAAATCCGCCTGCCTCTCTGCCTCTCAAGTGCTGGGATTAAAGGCGTGCGCCACCACCGCCCAGCTATGACATTTTTTTAATAACGAGAGGAATACATAACTCAATCTGCAATATATTGTATAACCGAGATTTTTATCCCTTACTGAAACATCAAAAAATAATGTCTGGACATTTCTAGTCCTACTCTGAATTTACATGATAGGCATCAAAATTAAGATGGTGACCCTGTACAGTTAAACACTGACCTTACCATAGGGATGATCACCTCAGAGTAGCCATCACTTCTGCCTGACGTCTGCACACCAGACTCCACGATTCACAGAGACGCTCAGCCCATTTCCGTATTTGCCCTCAGTGCCTAACCTCTGCTAACCTCTGCACACAGGTGGCTCTTTACACCTACCAAGTAAAAATTTGGCCCCAGGACCCATAGGATATGAAGAGAGAGCTAACTCCCATAAGTTGGCCTTTGATTTTCATAAGAGCCAGGCACACATGCATGTGTCCACATACACACTATAAGTAAATAAATAAATAAATGAGATTTAAAAATAAACTAAACATGAATCATTAACTTTTCCTCTGGTATGAAAAAGAAACCCAGTTTATGTTTCTGGTTTTGAGTCAGTCTTGCTCTGAAGCCCAGGCTGATCTTGAACTCTTGATCTGCCTGTTCCATTTCAACATTTATTCCCACCTAACCATAATTATGGAATCTTAACCTGGATACATTTTAATGTTACTAAAAGTAAGAAATAGGTGGAAAACAGCTCAGCAGTGGTGGCATATGCCTTTAATCCCAGAGCTCGGGGGACAGGCAGGTGGATCTCTGTGAGTTCAAGGCTAGCCTGGTATACAGATCAAGTTCCTGGACAGCCAGGGCTACACAGAGAAACACTATCTTGGAAGAAAACAAAAAAAAAACAAAAATGACATAACAAAGAAGAAGAAGGAGGAGGAAGAAGAAGAGGAGGAGGTGGGGGGAGGAGAAGGGGGAGAGAGAGGAGGGGAAGGAAGGAAGGAAGGAAGGAAGGAAGGAAGGAAGGAAGGAAGGA
>NW_021604585.1:5289381-5295642 GCF_004785775.1 Grammomys surdaster | reverse complement strand
GGAAGGAAGGAAGGAAGGAAGGAAGGAAGGAAGGAAGGAAGGAAGGAAGGAAGGAGTACATGGAAAGCTACCCTCCAGGATAGTCAGCAAATAGTGAAGCCATTTAAATGGAATACTAATCTAGCTGCAGAGATCAGATTTCTGTACCTAGTCCTAGAGCTACCTGGGAGCAGATGTTTTTAATCTTTTATAATACGTCATCTAAATGATAACAGTGCTAAACAAAACATTCAAACATTGTCTGAGACGGCAGAGTGAGCTGAACTTGTGTTCCTACAGGTCCACTATGTCAACTAAGCACTCAGAAGCACCTGGGCCAGGCCACAGCAAAGTAACCCCCTCTCATGGTGTTTTGTGTAACAAAATATGGCTTCTTCCTAGTTCTCTGGCTAATTAAGAAGATTCTGTAGCTGGACACTGTTTTTCTAAAGCATTAGCCTAACCTGTTTGTGAAAACAAAATGATTATATAGTGTCCTTTGGCAGTCCATGTATTCTATCTGCTAGTTCAACATGAAATAATTTAACCCTGAAATGAACAGAGGAAATGTTCGAAAGGGTTCAATCTTGCCCACAACTCCCTTTGGAATTTCTCAAAGGAAGCTGGGCGAGCAACACAGTGGTAGAGGCAGGGCTTTGCCTGAGCAAGAGCTTAGGTTCAACCTCTAGTAAAAAGCATCTAATCAAAAGAATTCTCATGATTGAGCCAGCCTAGGTGGCCAGCATACCTCACAACGTAAAGTCAGTGAGCAGCATCCTCATACACCACTCCTTCCCTCCCTAGACATCTCAAGCGGGGCACAATGGCACATGCCTTTAAAGCCAGCACTGGGAGGCAGAGGGGAGTGGACCTCTGTGGATTCAAGGCATGTTCTACACAGCAAGTTCTAGGCCACCCAGACCTGCATAACGAGACCTCGTCCAAAAAAAAACAAAACAAAACAAAACAAAAACAACAACAACAGCAAAACGGAAAATGTCTTCAAAAATTAAGCCAACTCCTGTTACCCCAGCACTACCAAACTTGTCAGGAGAAGCCAGCTTCCTCTATACAGTGAGCTCCAGGACAGACACAGGGAGCCACATTGGGAGGGTGGGGGGGGGGGGGGAATAAAGAGGTACGGAAGGGAAGGAAGAAAAGGGGAGGGGAGGAAGAAAGGAAGAAGCAAGGAAGGAAGGAAGGTGGAAGAAGAAAGGAAGGAAGAGTGGAAAAGAAGCAAGGAAGGGAGGGAGGAAGAGGGAGAGAGGGAAGGAGGAAAAGAGGGAAAGAGGGAGGGAGGGTGGCAGGCAGGCAGGTGCTCACTCCTTACCACCCTCCTCTATGAGCCACCGCACTTCTGCACGGATACTTAACTTTTCTTAAGCGCACTACTCCATCAGGACATGGCCACAGTCTCCTTGCCTTAAAGGAGGGGTTGTCTGTTTTCCAATAAAATAGATGATGTAGCCTAATCAAGCCATTCTACTGATTATCCTGTCTCTAATTGCCTGACACAGGTTATGAATGAAGGAGAGGGAAGCCACACGTCCTTGGAAACGGCACCCAGCACACCCATGTTACGCAGAATCCCTTCTGCCTTCCCTGTAAAGCGCCAGCAAATGCAAAAACACCAGGCTGTTTACATCATGATTAAAACCAAATGCTTAAAAAAAGCTTTAAATATTACTATGACTGTACGTGTGTACATGTGCCATGACACACATGTGGAGGACTCAACAGACAACTTAATGGAGTCAGTTCTCTCCTGCCAGAGATCACTGACGCTCAGGTCACCTGGCTTGCTGTGCAATTGCCTGTAACCACCGAGACCTCTTACCGTCCCCTCAAATGCTTTCTAAGACTTGGACGCTCTCGCTCTCTTGTTCGCTTGCTCTTGCCTTACTACTCCCGTTCTCTCCCCGTTCCCTTCCCCCTCTCTCTCCACGTGCTCATGGCCGGTCTCTACTTCTCTACTTTCAACCCCCCCTTCTCCCTCTCCCTTTCTCTGTTTCTACTATCCTCTTGACTCCCCTCCCCATGCCCTGAATAAACTCTATCCTATACTAAAAAAAAAAAAAAGACTTGGACCAATAGCCTTCAGTTATGTTGTAGTTGTACGTTATAAAAATAATTCAGGCTACCATTTTTCCCCCAAGCATGCAATAATTCTTCTGTGATACCAAAATTGTCTTCACCCTCTTCCTCTGTCAGTTTGGCGAGAAGAACCATCACAAACCTGCAAGCAACATGCAAGCCTCAGGAAACAATTCATTCCACTGCATTGTTTTCATTCTGCATGGATAGTCTAGGCACAAAGCACATGTTTTGAGTGTCTGGCTAATGTGAGCGGATCCTGGCCAGTGTTAGGTTGATAATGCCATGCTGTCACCCCACCTTGTCCTACCCATGGAGTAAAGCATCCACACCCTCTACATACATCACACAAGTGCATCGTTCAGAGAACATGGCCATCGCTTCCCCTTGCTAAGCAGCCCATTCTAGAAAATATAGACCATACAGTTTCTGAGGAATTTGATAATTATTTTAAGCACCTTAGGAACTTTAAATGCCCTATCCATAATCTAGTGTAAAGTTTGCTATGCATGGAACAGAGTAAGTCTCCAGTTTAAAAGCAGCTAGGAAACAACCTTGAGCGGAATCCCCTCTTGCCGTTTGTTCTTTAGCACAGTGGAGGAGTGCAGTACAAAAGCCAGGGGTAAACCACAACTCAGCTGCTCGCCAGCTTGGGGACTCTGGTGAAGTCTTTTGGAGCTCAGCACTCGGGTTAGGGCAAAATGTAACAGTGTGCAAAGCACGGGGAAGCTGCGGCCTCTATCTAAACCTCAGGAATCGCCTTCTGTGGCAAGGAAGTGCTATGAAGTGTAATAAACACAAATCTGCAAGGTCCCAGAGAGATAAAAGGGGATGGAAGAGGAGGAAGGGCTTATCTCAGGCTAGCAGGGCAGCCTGCAGAGGAGGCTAAGGCCAGCCGGCTTTGGGATGGATGAGCTGAACTTCTCCTAGTCCAGAGGGAGCAGCCTATAGAGAACACACACACACGCGCACACACGCACACACGCACGCACACACGCACACACGCACACACGCACACACGCACACACGCTTGCGCGCACGCACACACACACACAGAGGCAGGGACGACCTCAGCGCCTTAGGGAGATGTGAGTTACCGGAACCTTGAGGGATGTGGTGGGAGGATCAGGTAAGCACCAGAACAGGGAGAACCCACAGGCCTCACCAAGACTCACCTGCATGTGGTGGGAAGCCACTGAAGACAAGCAGCAAAGCAGAAAATAGTAAACACAACATTTCTGGTTTATTTTCCCCCCCTTATATATAATGAGGTTTCTTTTATAGCTGTGATCCTATACAAATTTGTATTCAAAAAAACCATTACAAATATATAAAAAGAAATAGTATTTACTGGGCCACTACTATGTGGCAAGCAACTATGATAATCCCTTTGTGTAACAATCTCCAGCACAGCTGCAACTGGAATCTGTATTACACAAACGAGGAGACAAAGGGCAAATGATAAAACCTCTCAACTAGATCCAGAGACTCACAAAGCCACAGGGCCAGCATGAGACATGAGATGGCAGACCATGTCTCACAGCCTAAGACTACCTCCTAGAGAATAAATATCTCTTACTGTCTCTATACTAATCTCTATACTAATTAAAATCGTTATTTTTTTTTTGTCTTTGGTTTTATTTGGATCATGGTCTGGCTAAGTAGTCCATACTAGCCTACAATCTTCCAGCTTCTGCCTCCTAGGTGCCAGCTTTACTGATGTGTACCACTGTGACTAGCATACAATTTTATTTTTAAAAATCTGCTCCATAGAGATACAGTCTATTCCAATAGCTATAAATCTATATCTGCATGAAGCTAATTATTAAAAACAGATTCGATTCAAAGAGAGAACATTTGAGCCAGGCACAGCAGGACACGCCTCCCAGCACTCAAGGGGGAAAGGCTGGGAGAGCATGAATTTGAGGCTAGCCTGGTTTATGTAACAAGTTCTTGCCTCAAAAAATAAAATAAATTTAAAAGGAAGGTTATCAGAAAGTCATTTAGAATCTTTATCAAAAATAAACCAAAAACCTGTAGCTTCTATACAATGTCTTAATTGTTGATTTCGTAGCCAGGCAGTAGTGGCGCACACCTTTAAATCCCAGCACTCAGCAGGCAGAGGCAGGTGGATCTCTGAGTCTGAGGCCAGCCTAGTCTACAGAACAAGTTCCAGGACAACCAGAGCTACACATAGAATCCCTGTTTTGAAAAAAAAAAAATAGAAAAAAAAAGGAGTCTCATAAAGAGCCTCACTTCTATACTAGCTAGCTACAACAGCAAGATTTATCAATAAAGATGGATAGCTCGCTAGCTAACGAATTTTCCAATGAGCAACAGCTATACAGCTAAGTGCAATAGGAAGCCCTCCCTTTGGAAAAGACTAATTGTGGATTACGTATGGGTTTCACATGATTAAAACATCACCCATCCACGGTATCACTGCTGTTCCCACCTATGAAGATAAAATAAAAATGCAGGTCTCAAAGCTGCTGTGTTTAAAAAAGACACAAAATAATGCCAAGCAAACCATGGCCAGCTTTTACATTTAGATCACAAATAAAATACACACACACACACACACACACACACACACACACACGAAACCAAAGATAACCAATTCTTTCCAGGAATCCTTGAAAGCAGAGAACTGCACTAAGACACTAACTCTGCATAGTAGGCTTCTTCTCCAGTTGGAAAAAACAGATAGGTTTTCAAAACCACAGGAGGCGGGGAAGCCAATGGAACTCAGAAAGGATTCCCAATTCCTTCCAAGTGTGAGTTTACCTTGCAGAGAAAAGTGTAGATCATCAATGCCCAAGAAGCCCTGTCCATCTTCCGTGGGAGGCACAGGGCTAGCGGCCATTCTTTGCCTCAGTGGAGATTAGACCACGTCCATCTCAATCAAAGTGAACTGAAAGCAGAAAGAGATAAAATGTTCGTTAATAACTCTGCAGCTCAGCAAGTCTGGTAAACACTCAGGAAACAGCACAAGCCAAATCTACCCTCTCAAAGAGCAATGGCTCTCAAGGAGGGCTTCCTTCGTCCATGAAGAACAAAATGACCACTCTTTTTTGAATCATCATCTGAACTGTGCCCTGTGACCTATTCAGGCTCTTTGGAGCTGCTGGCAGAACTCCAAAAGAACTGGCCTCTTGGATTGTGTGCAAATTATAAAAAAAGAAAACTAAGCACTTCAAATCCAGAATGTAGCATCTAGTGATGTAGCTGAAAGGAAAGAAAGTCAACATTCACTGCTATCTTTGGCCTTCAGCTCACAAAAGTTCTCTTTAAAAAATTTTTTAATTCCCTCTGTTCTTTCTCAGTTCCATAAATGGCCACTTACTGGAAACAGTAAGACCCGAGCCTGCACAGCCTGCAAACTGAAACTAAAAACACGAACACATCAGAGTGACTATTTGGATGACTGTAATAATATTATTTTCCTAAGGATTTCTTCTCCTATATGTCTCTTTTAGCTCCACCCTGAGTCATTCTTTGTGGAATTAGAGATTTGAAACAGGGCCTGATACATCGTCTAAGTAGCTATCCTAACACTGAGACGCTTCCCCTACTGAAGAAATTCTTCCAATAAAAGTAATTCATAACCCATAACCCTTTAAAAAAAAACAAAAACAACAACAAGCAGTTGTTTCATGTACAAGGGAGTCACAGTCAACTTCTGCAGGCTAACAATGAAAGATAGGTTCTCCCACAGAGATCACCAAATAACCAAAATCGAACTAACCAAACAGAAAACATAAATACATTTCTGTGAGAAAGGAAGTAACGTAAAAGCTACTGTTAGAATCTGCATAGTGGAGCCCGGGGCATGACTCAGGAGCAGAGTTCTTACCTACCGTACGATGTCCTGGGCTCAATCCCCAAGACTATAAAGGAAGGAAGACTCTGTGTTCTAAATATATGCAAAATCCTCTAACTTTGATATATGTCAGCATTTTTTTCATGAGAAACTGTTGGAGGAAAAACTAAAAAAAAAATAATAAGTTTGAGGCTAGCAGCTCATCAGTCATATTAAATATTAAACAGGCTAAAATATGCAAAGGCCAGTAATCATTACATGGTTCCAAACCCTTCTTCCATCCTTTCTTTGCCAGTGTTTATTATCCTGCTGTCATATTCTCTCTCTCTCTCTCTCTCTCTCTCTCTCTCTCTCTCTCTCTCTCT
>NW_021604585.1:5227734-5289371 GCF_004785775.1 Grammomys surdaster | reverse complement strand
TCTCTCTCTCTCTCTCTCTCTCTCTCTCTCTCTCTCTCTCTCTCTCTCTCTCTCTTGTGTGTGTGTGTGTGTGTGTGTATTAAAGATTTTGCCTACCAAATACACTGTTAATAATTGATTTGTTTTTCTTCTTGGTTGAGATCAGTCAGGAATAGCCTGCGGTTACCATGCTGCTCTACTGAGTTGGTCTAGATTAACAAAAGGAAATACTGCTCATTAGTTCTCAAGAGCTAGGACCCTGATAGCCACAGTGGTGCAGGTATCCTCAGCCCTGTCACACAGCGAGGCCCTCCTCTACCCCTTCCCACATCCTAGGGCCCCCAAGGCACAAGTGCTGTTTTAACAGCAGAAAAAGTGAATTCTAAATGAATTAATTCCCTATGGTATCCACTATTTCACATCAGGTCTATTTTGTCTTAAAAGGAAGAAGGAATAACAGTGGTGCACGCCTTTAATCTCAGTACTCAGGAGGCAGAGGCAGGTGGATCTCTGTCAGTTTGAGGCCAGCCTGGTCTACAGAGCTAGTTCTAGGACAGCCAAGGCTACAAAGAGAAACCCCTGTCTCGAAAACAAAAAAGAATACAATAGCATCCACATTTTGGCAGTTATTGTCTGACACAGACCTAGGCATTGCTTAAAGCAGTTTGCATATACAACTCTTTCCTTTCCTACCGATAGTACCACAGGTGTGAGGCAGAGCCAGGGTTATGATTTAAATCCCTGAAACTATTCATAAAAGAGAACAATGAGCCTTCTTCAGGAGCATTACAAAAACTTGGGTTAAAAAACTAACATGGTGGCATTAAAGCTTCTACAGAACAGCGTGGAATTATGTCCTTAAGAGTCACATACACTTACAGGGCAACAGCGGTTAGTCCCAGCACCTAGAAGGAAGGCAGAGGCTGGCAGATCTCTGTGAGTTTGAGGCCAGCAGGATCTAAAAATCAAATTCTAGGACAGCAAGAGCTGTTCCATGGAGAAGCCCCATCTCGAGAAACGCCAAAACCCAAAAAATGATGACCTAAGATCGGAAAAAAAAAGACAAAGCCACGTAAACCAATAGCCACTGTTATAAGTAACATAAGTTATTTTTAAATGACTGGGATCCGCTTGTGCAATATATTTCCAAATGCCTGTGGTGATTCCAAAACCTCAAAACATGAACAAAGTTCCCTTTTTAAAGGAAATCTTGGCTTTTACTCTGAATTACAAAGGCTAGAATGTTTTCGACTAAAGAAATGAGATATGCAAAGAATCTATTTCCAGCCAATGAAACTACACGTGGGCTATATGTTTTTCATTATTGTTTAGATTGTTAGGTTATCAAGTGATAAGTGTTTATTTCTATTACAATAAAGATGACTTTTACTTTCATGAAACAGAAGTATTGTATAGTTCATTGTCCATTCTGATGTCCACACGGGATCAACCCTGTCCATATGCATGGAATGAGAATATGCGTATAAGAGAAATAACATTGAGAAAAATCACAAGGTGGGGTGGTGGCTGTCAGCAGACACAGGCAGACCCCTGGAGCTCAGATGCTGGCCTTTTGGTTGGTGAGCTCCAGATTCAAAGACAGACCTGTCTCAAAAATAAATTTGAAGACAGAAGATGTCTGTATCAACGTCTGGGGTACACACACACACACCCTCAAAGTCTGTCAAATTTTTCTAGAAAATATTGCCCAAAACCTTTCTGTTATCTAAAGGAACTTTTATTTTCTCATTGTTAGATAACTTCCTAACAGTCTCTGTCAGACTAACAGAAATGGAGAAGTCTGAATGTCCACTGTAAGGCTGAGGCAGCTAGCCCATCTTCAGGGATGTCTCAGCTCAGGAGGCGGGGGAGAGGCAGGTTCCCAGATGAATGGTGACTGAGATGCAAACAATTCTCCAAGGCTTCCATTCCCACTCTCCAGGTATTTGTGGTCCTCCCAGGAACTGGCTATGCTCAGCTACTGACCGTTATTAAATTAGCTACGGCCAAACATTGCTGACAAAATAGCAGTAAGTTTCTTCATCTTTTTCTATTAACTTTTGGGTTGGTCAGTTGGTTTTGAGACAGGGTCTCATGATATAGCCCTGTCTGGCTTGGAACTTGATTTGTTGACCAGGCTGACCTTGAAGTTGTAGCAATCTTCCCGCCTCTGCCTGTGAGGTGCTGAGGTTACAGACACACACAGTTGGAGCCAGCCATTTTCTTTCCTGCTAATGCCCCTAGTTACTTTACACTGTAGTCATCACTGGACCAAAAGGAGCCAGTCCAAGTTTCCAGAGCAAATACTGTCTCCTCCAGGTACTCATTGCCATAACAACCAAAGGAGACCAGAGCATCAACCCTAGCCATGCACTAGACTCTCAAGAAATAGGTCACGGTGCTCAGGTTAGGATCTGCTGGATTAGGATTTCAGAACAAAGCATCACTTGCCACCCATGCCAACAGTGCTCCTGCACCAACAGTGCCCCTGTTCCAATAGTGCCAACTGTCCCTGCACCAACACTGGCCCTGCTTCGACAGTGGCCCTGCACCAACAGTGGCCCTGCACCAACAGTGGCCCTGACCCAGCTGTGCCCCTCTGCACACCCACTTACCCAAGATTAGAGCATGCCAAGGGAGTGCCACCACTTCCCTAACTGCCTCCCACTAGCCTTGACCATGGCGCAGACCTCTGAAGTGCAGGAACGCTGCAGAGATGATAAAGTGTTCTGTAAGTGGTGACCGCAATTTTAAAAAAACACTCGAAACCAACAACTTACAAAATAAGGGGCATTTACTAAGGACTCACTATTAGACGCTGGGCAGTATATAAATTATTACAAACTGTGATTTTTGCCCTTACGTTTGATATTAGGGATTAAACCCAGGGCCCTGTTTGCGGCACTTCTTAAGTTAGCAGTAAAGACTACAAACTAGTCACAATATTAAAAGTAAGGAGAAAATAAAGAACTTAAGGACTCGATGTAGGGAATCAGCACTGATCGCAGAAACTCCCACAAATGCTGGGTAATTCTACTCCCTAAGTCACCTAAAGCAGTCAAAATCCAGACTCAGAAAGCTAAATATCGGCCACTAAGGGCTGAGGGCTGTAGGGGTTAGAAGTAAGCGATTTCAGTGCCTTGAAATTGTGTCAGTAGTCGAGAGATTCAGTTTTGCAAGACAGGTTCTAGAGCTGAATATGGTGGGTGATGGACACACAAAAACAGGCATGTGCTTCACGCCTCTGGAGTGTGTTCATTTAGAAAGTTACGATGAAAGCCAGGTGTGCAGACACATGTCCTTAATCCCAGCACTCGAAGGCAGCAGTGGTGGAGCTCTGAGTTCAAGGCCAGCCCAATCTACAGAGTGAGTTCCAGGACAGCCAGGGCTACACAGAGAAACCCTGTCTCAGAAAACAAAACAAAATAACAACCAATGATAAACTATAATAATGATGATAAACATTGTTACTAAATTTCTAAGTGAAATTTCCCCAATCTATGTCATACTATAATATAAATCAGGTACTGGGGTAAGGACACACCATTTCTGGACAGGAAACACTACAGTAAAAATGTATGTCCTGTGCATTCGCTCTCAGGAGCAAAATGTGAAAGCAAGACATGGAGAAGGGCTGGGAATATGACCAATCAGAACCCTGAGGAGAGAAACAGGCTGGGGCTCAAACACAGGAGAAAGAAAAGAAAACTCCCAGGATGGACAGGGAGTGCTCTGAAGAACAGTGTGCAGTGGGGGTTGGGGCGGCAGGGGATTAGGAAGGAGGGAAGAATAAGCACACAGAATGAAGTCGGACACTTCTGATTGGCTGAAGAACTTCAGAGAAGAAGTTAGAAGGCCTGCAGGAGAGAGTCAGAGAGACCTCACGAGCAGCTCAGAGGAGTTTCGCCACAGGCTCTTAGAAATTTCGTGTTAAAATTCTTAAATTATTTTTAACTGTGTCTCTGTGTGTAAGCACACGCATGTAAACAAGCGCAGGTGCCCTCAGAGGCCAGAGACATGGGACGGATCTAGAGATAAAATACAGGTGGTAAGCCATACAAAATGAGTGCTGGAAACCAGACTCGGGTCCTCTGGAGGAGCAGCAAGTGATCTTAACTTCTGAGCCATCTCTCCACCATCTCTCTCCAGCCCTCCCTCTCCAGGCCCTCCCTTCAGTCCTTTCTCTAGCCTCCTCTTACCAGCTTTCTCTCAGAAGCCTTTAAGAAGGGGACTCCCCCATCCATTCCAGGAAGATTTTACCATTTGCAAACCTATTCACAGAGGTTTGAGTAGTTCTAAAGGAGAGCTGGGTGAAGGGGCCTGGCATGAGATGGCCTTCATTTATCTCAGAAAAAAAAATAAGCAGCAGGGGGGTCATCTCTGGGGAGCAGGGGTTACATGGGCAGTGGACAGTGCCTGAGAAACAAATGGTGGGAACAGGAGCCAACAAGCCAGAGATGTAGACAGGGCTGGGAAAGTGGCTACAGGCCAGGACTGCACTGGCTGCACATGGTTCCCCCAGCATCTTGAAGCCAGGGTTTGTGCTGGTACCCTCGGTCCTAAAAAATGCTAGCCTAGACCCAGAGCTGAAATATGAATAGCAGCTGTTCGTGACCTGATAAGATTCCACCAGCAGAAAAGATTGCTCTGAAATCCTACATAGATACGAGGACCTCAGTGTTCATGATAGAACTATTCAGAGCAGCAAAAAGTGGGTGAAATTAATCCTGTTGGTAGAAGGATAGTACCCCGCAGCTGACTCATACACGGGAATACTATTCCACGGCTCAACTGAGCAACCAATAGCAGCAGAGATATACACCATATTAAAATCATCCCAGGGCACTAAGGAGAAAGTCATTTATATAGTGGATGTAAGTTCTATTGATTTTTAATTGTTTACATTTATTCATTTTTTTAAGGGAAGGAATACATGTGGAGGTCAGAAGACAGCTACAGGAATGGTCGGTTGGTCTCTCCCCCAATCACGTAGACTCTGGGGTAAAACCCAGGTTGTCAAACCTGGAGGGAAGCTCCTTCGCCTGCTGAGGCATTTCATCTATCAGCCCTGGATATAAAGTCTCAGCACACATAGACAGTAAAGGAACAGGGAGACGAAGCCCATCAGAGTGGAGGGAGAAGGAGAGAAGGATCTCACAGCAGCTACAGAGTTAATTTTGCTAACATCTAAAAAGAGTTCCTTATGGACATTAAAAAAACACTTCTAATTTTTCTTTAACATTGGAATTAAAACAGAATTAACCATCATTTCCACTTTTTCTTTTTTCTTTTCTTTTCTTCTTTCTCTTTGATTTTCGAGATAGGGTTTTCCTGTGTAGCCCTGCCTGTCCTGGAACTCACTACGTAGACCAGGCTGACCTCAAACTCAGAGATCTGCCTACCTCTGCCTCCTGAGTGCTGGGATTAAAGGCATGTGCGGCCATCACCAGCCAGTCCCACTTTTTCACAGCTATAGAAAGCATCTGAGGTGAGAGTGGGACCCACGGTTGAGAGCACTTGAGCAAGAACTGGAAGGTTTGGCTTTCATTCCACCTTCGCTGCTGACCACGGGCCTTGTGCCAGCCTCAACTCTCAGGTCCCAGTTCTTCAACTGTGACAAGAGGATAATGATTCTGTCTGGGCCAGCACACAGACTTTCAGGTTGCTGCCAAAGAATCCAACTCAAAGTTCGCCCCTGCACACTTGGAAACACTGGCATATAAGCAGCCCCATTTGCGGAGGAGTGGCTGGAACACTCAGTCTGGCCACTCCTAACCATTAAAGGGCTTTGCAACAAGATAAAGAGGGAGGGAGGGAGGGGAGGGAGGGAGGGAGGGGAGGGAGGGATGTGGAAAGGGTTGGGGGAAGAGAGAAAGGAAAAGAGGGAGAGGGTGCCGGATAGTCCAGGAACATCTTCCTGAGTGTTTTTTAGGCAAGACTTCTAGTTCTACTTATAGTGATATCTAGAGTCTGATGATTTTAAAGGGGAACCTTGGACCCAGGCGATTCCGGGTGGAAGAAAGAAACAACCCAAGGGAGGAAGCGGGAGTCACCCTCCTGATTTGTGGTCTGAGTTTCCTAGATCCAGCAACATGCTTCAGCACAGACTAAGTGTGCACGCTGCCAAGCCTGCTGACCTAAGTTTGATCCCCAGAACCCACAAGGTGGAAGAGAACTAACTGACTCCCACAAACGTTTCTGGCCTTCACATGTACACCATGGCACGTGTTCACGCACATCGAGAAAATTAAAAATTTTAATGCAAAATGGCTGCATGTACAACTAGCCCAGTTCTAAAGAAATGAGAGAAATATTTAGGAAAATGTAGAGCCTTTCACTGTGATTAAAACAATATTTTCCCCAAATGGTCAAGTAACACACTACAGCAGTACAGAGAAACAGAGCTGCATACATGTTTGTGGGTGTCTGTGTGGGTGGGAGCGAGTGGGCGTGGCTAATATTGGGTATCTTCCTCAATTGCAATCCAACATACTTTTTAAAATATATTTATTCTTTGAAAATTCTCTATGTGTACATAATTTATTTAGATTATATCTTCCCCATTCCACTCACACCCCCCTTAGATGCCCATTAAACTTTTTTCAGGTAAAGTATGTGTATATGTTCATGTGTATCATGGGTCTATGTGTGAAAAAGAGAGAATGGTGGACTGGCTGACTGTCAAGCCCCAGGACTGCCCTACCTCTGCCTCTCAGCACTGGAATTAGAGGAACATTCCCAGCCTTTTAGGTGGATGCTAGGTGTGAAACACAGGTCTTCAGGTTTGCACACCAAGCACTTTACCAGCTGAATCCCCACCCCCACACAAGCATTTTTTTTTACACACTTCTGTTGAATCGACTTTCCCTGCTGATGAGGATTTATTATCCTTAAAAATTCCAAACACTAGTCTCTCCAAGACATTTAAAAGAAATATTTCTAAAATTGAAATGTTTGACATCAAATAGCAGCCAAAAATATGTTGGATGTTAAAATGAGAAGCTCATTCCTGACATATACCATTTTGCTAGAAAAATATTTGCCTGTTTTAATGACAGCTGCAAGCACAGCCTCACACTCAGAAATTACTCTGTTATACTCGGCAGAGGCAGAGTGTCGTGTGCCTTCCTTTTGGCCGGCACTACTGGAAAGGTCCCAAAACCCATTGCTTTCTTTGACACTAACACTGGCAGCGGCTGCATGGAATCCACTCTTTCTGTCACCATGTCCCTTACACAGAGAAAACTAGAAAAAGCAACCTTTTTAAGAGGACATTGTCTTATAGTGACCACTTTGGCCCTAGATGGTATATACATGAGAGTCTAGGAGACCAGAATATGGGACCCCAAAATTACCCTGTTTGGAATAAACCAAAGTGAACAATCAATACTAGGAAAAGGCTTTAAAATCAGAACATGTTGCCCTTCTGCAAGGGAAGTTTGATTTACAGGGACCCACCAGAGAGATGGCTCAGCAGTTATGAGCACTGACTGGATAAGAGGATCCAGCCCCAGTTCCTAGCACCCACATGGTGGCTCACAACCATCTGTACCTCCAGTTCTAAAGACCTAACAGCCTCTTCTGACTTTCACTGGCACCGGGAACCCACTTGACGCACACACATAACACAGGTAAAACACTCATATACATAAGAACAATAAATCTTTGAAAAATTTTAAAAGTACATTTCTATGTATAAAGGTGACTCACTTCTCTGTTCCAGAAAGAGGATTCTGATTGGCTCTTGATGGAAGTTAAACTTTAACCACCTCGTGTACAGAACACAGTCCCTTTAGCATCCCTAACTGCCTCCCTTCCTCCTTTGCCTAGCCTCTTCCTGCGTTTTGTCGTCTTTTGGAGAGCAGGCCTTTGATCCTCCACCTACTTTTGTCCTGAACTTATCTGTGTATCTAAGAAATTCAAGCCCTTTTTTATTGTTAATTCCCGGTGTAAGGGCAGGCCCAAAGTCACTATGAGAACTGGTTAATTTAAAAGTTTACTGAAGGGATGGAGAGATGGCTCAGAGGTTAAGTGTAGGAGGTTGGTCTGGTGCTGCTAAGTATTCAGATGTTAGATACTGGCCCCCAAGATCTGGTTGACTGCCCCCCACAGTGAGGAGATCCTCATATACACCAAATGATGCTATGTAAACCTTGCTCTGATTGGTTAATAGATGCCTGCCTATGGCCTGGGTTGAGCAGAAGAAAGGGGGCAGGGCAAAGGTTCTATAAATTATTATAATATTTATACAACATTTTTATCATATATATATATATATATATATATATATATATATATATATATATAATCTCTTAGGGTCTCAGGCAGGGACCATGAAGAGATAGATCAAGGAGGAGAAAAAAGAAGTCGCCATGGGGTAGATGGATTGAGAGCGCATGGCCATGAGGGCTGGCCTGATGAAGTAGGAGTGGCCCAGGAGGAACATGGCATAGCTTCATGGGTTTGTCTTTTTAAGCAAGAAAATGTGACTCATTGCTATTTTCAGGGAACTCTGGGGTGGTCTATGTTATGGGGAGGGGTTGTTCTTCATTATTATCAATGTGAGTGTGAGTGGGCGTGGTGTGTTTGTGTGTGTGTGTGTGTATGTGTGTGTGAGTGAGTGTGAGTGGGCGTGGTGTGTGTGCACCCACACAGTACACATGAGGAGGTCCGAGGACAACCCTGTGGAGCAGGTTCTCTCCTTCCGTGGTCACATGGGTCCTAGGAAATCCAACTCAGGTTGCCAGCAGTGCACAGCAAGGGCCTTCACTTGCTCTCCACCTCCATGCCTTCAATCCCAGCTCTTGAGAGACAGGGGTGGGCAGAGCTGAGTTCAAGGCCAGCCTAGTCTACAAACCGAGTTCCAGACCAGCCAGGAAGGTACAAATCTCTAACTCATAAAAACAAAAACAACCAACAACAACGACCAAAACTTCCGAACAGTGAGTGGTTCTTAACCTTCCTAACACTGTGGCCCTTTGATACAGTTCCTCATGTTGTGGTGACCCCTAACTATAAAATTGTTGCTACTTCATAACTGTAATTTTGCTACTGTTATGAATCATAATGTAAATATATGATATGCAGAACATCTAATATGGGACCCCCTCCCAAAGGAGTCTTCACCCACAGATAGAGAACCACTGCTTTAGAGGTTCACCAGTATGGTACTCCCCTATAATCCCAGCATTTGATAAGCAGCAGGATCAATAGTTCAAGAGCAGCCTTGGCTACATAGGAAGGCTGAGGACATCCTGAGCTACATGAGAATCTAAATATAAATAAAACCACTTAGAGTTAACCACTCTCACACGCTTTTCATCCACGGAAATTAGAGAGCCAGGACGTGGTGGTGCATGCCTTTAGTCCCAGCACTCAGGAGGTAAGGGCAGGAGATGACTATGAGTTCAAAGCCAGCCTGGTCTACAGAGCAAGTTCCAGGACAGCCAAGACTATACACAGAAAAACCCTGTCTCAAAAAAAAAAGGCGGGGGGAAAGGGTGGAAGAAACTAAACAAAGAAAATGTAAGATGCTGTTACCTCTATTCAAAAAGAATCAGAGGTGGGCCCCAAGCCTGACAATCTTTATTCCATACCCAGTACATTAGTGAAAAAAATATTTTAAATAAAATAAAGAGAAGAAAATACTTCCTAAAAAATGGGATTTATGGCTAACAGAACAAAATTGTACTGGTAAGATGACACAAAATAAGTACATGCAATTCTTTTTATTTTTATTTTGTACGTGTGTATGAAAAGTTCATTCAGCTAGAGATTTAACTTGCTGGGAACTAGGACGCCCTTAATGACGGCCACGAATGCAGCAATCATTTGCTCAGTGCTGAGCTCTTGTGTGGCCGCTTCATTCTAACTAAAGAGCAGAGAGGTCTCTTTCAGTGTGTGTGAAATGCATGCTGGTAGAGCAAGGGCAGAGAAGTGCCTGTCCTTTCTTCCTTGTTCATATGGATAAGGTAAAGTTTCCTCCTTTGGCTCCAGCCTTGGAAGGTGACCTCTGGGAGCCCCCTTCTTGCTCAGCAGAGTTACCCAGGTTACTATCTCTTTTCTATATGCATGCAATTATCTGTCTATGTCAAACTGGCTTTCCACCTTCCCAGTTCCATCCCAAGACCAGCCAGTCTAGGTTAATTCTTAGAGAAGATGAATCTCCTTCCCCAGTCTCAGAGTGGAACACATTGATAAGAAAAAAAATAGATATACATTAATCTGAACTGGGAGCTTGGTGGCACACATACAAAGGCAGGTGGATCTCTGAGAGTTCTAGGCCAGCCTGGTCTACATACCAAGTATCAGAATCATCATCGTCGTCGTCATCATCACTACCACCACCTCCACCACTACCTGTACCCTCTTCTGGCCTGCAGACGTACTTGCAGGCAGAATGCTGTATAAATAATAAATAAATAAATCTTAAAATAATAATGATAATAATAATTTCACATGAAGGGGTTTCTCAACATCTTTTGCTATTGAGACAAAGTAACTCCAACTCAAGGGTGGAGGGATAACTGCTGGCTCTTGCTTTTCCACAGTACCCAGAATTCTTGGGGCAGCAACCTGACTATAAATTCCTCTGCATCTTTCAGGTACAGAACAGACTGTCTTATGTGCCCAGTGTGTCGGGCTTGCAGGGCATCAGCCTATTAGACCTCACGCAGCCAAGGATAACTAGGAATATATGCCCAAGACAAAACTACGTATGTGCTTAAAACACTATGAGATTTGTTTGTGTTTCCCCCGCTGACATACGCCCCCATAATGCAGTTGAATATCTCTCAGAGCTTGCATTTCATAGATGACGATGTCACGCTGCAATGACAAAGGGTGACAGGCCTGCCACTTAGCACCTCCCCCATCAGACTGTGCTGTGCTCTCCCACCCCACTTCTGTCATTCCTATGAACAAGGACCCATACTTCTCTGAGCTGTCTGTCACTTCTCAGTATGACGTCAGAACTCCCACTCCTCCTAGAAGGAAAAGAATCACTAAAGCCCTGTGGCACGCATTGGTAGGCAGACGCATCTTTTTTTAAAAAGTTCATCATCCTACAACGCTCTTATCTTTACATTAAGATAATTCTGCTTCACGAGGGTGTTCAAGAGCAGGAAGTGAAACCCAGGGAGACTGGCATCAGAAGATGTTAGCCAACATTTCTATATAATCGACCAATGCCCCCTCCCAACACAAACACCCACACTAGTGAGCAGGCCGGTCAGAAGGCTGCACACCCTCAGGTTGTATGGGCATATCAAGTACAGGCCAAGGAGACCCAGACTCACCAGAGTGGAGTCACAGTCTTGTTCCCACATTTCATCCCACCCACTCATTACTCAAAGAACGCCACCCATGCCAGCGTCCCAGGCTATACATTACTGGAAGTCACACCTGAGGCAGAGTCACGAAACATCAGAAAACACCAGAATACACAGGTAGACACAGACACTCCTTACAAAAGAACTGAGATGCCCCTGTCTCCCACCCTCCAAAACTAAACAAACTCCACACACTGACTTTTCTTTTCAAAGCTCTTGCCTACTGCTGGGATTTTTTTTTCCTTTTAGATTTATGTGTATGAGTATTTTGCCTGCATGTGTACCACATGTGTGCCTGGTGTCCTCACAGGTCAAAAAAGTGCATCAGATTCCAGGAAAATGGAGTTACAGCCAGCTGTGAGCCACCATGTGAATGCTTTGAACCCAACCCAGGTCCTCTGCCAGAATAACATGTGTTCTAGCCTCCAAGCCTGCTCTCCAACCCCACATACTGACTTTGTTGTGAGACAGGGTCTCAAGCTCACTTTGAGAACTTGCTATGCAGCAGAGGTCGACCTTGAATGAACTCCCGACCACCCGGCCTCCAGGAATCACAGGCACCCACCCAACGCTTGATCTCCCTCAGTAACTTTTTGGGGTTTGTTTTATGAGACAGGATCTCACTCCTGGAGACAGGGCTGGTCTAGAACTTGTTGCGCTGTGCTCACCAGGCTGGCTTCCACTAAGTCTCCTTCCTGAGTGATTGAATCAGCCTCCTGCACCACCACATCTGGCCTTTTTGACTGTTTACATGGGGTTGGGCAGTGAGACAGGGATTTTTTGTGTAGCATTGGCTATCCTAGAACTAGCTAGCTCTGTAAACCAGGCTGTCCTTGAACTCACAGAGATCCATCTGCCTCTGCCTCCCGGGTGCCGGGGTTAAAGGTGTGCACCACCACCACACCCGGGCTTTTTTTGACTTAAACAGCATAAGCACAGAAATTCTGGCCAGGACTCTTAGCATGCATCTGGTGATTTACCTCGGTGGAAACCTGCATAGGTGGCGTCTGCTCTTCGCTGGCATGGTTCCATTAGTCAGCACCAGGGCAGGCACCAGATGGAAGTAAGGAACTAAGCACATCTCAGCAGAAACTCAGAAATGCTCAGAAACCTTCTTTACTTACACACATCATGCTCAAGACATCCTCTCGCCATATTTCTGACCTAGCCTGCATTGAGCAATGAGAAACTCTGAAAGCGAAGGTTCAGATAAGAATCGTGGCTCTTTTGGATTAAGAACCAGGGCTTTACTCTTCCCACCAAGTTCTCCAGCCTGTTATTTCCATGTGTAGACACAACCATGTGAACCTTTGTTCTCTCCCAGAAGACTTCCCATAACCTATTAATAGAGCTGGAAGTTGTCCAAGTCGAAATATAATTCATTAACAAAAGTGGTGGTTCAGTGACTGACAACTTGGTGTTCTCATCCTCAGAGAAAAATCAATTGCCCGGCAAATTAATGGTTCCCTCTTTCCATCCCCAGAGACCAGCAATTAAAACTGAGTTAGGTCTCAGTGTGTCTGTTTCTAGATGAGAGTAGATGTTAATCGTCAGATAGCAGGCCCTCTGGACCCAAGGAGATGGCTTCTGAGCAGCGTTACTGTGTCAAGCACTCACTGGGAGGCTTTAGTCAAGTCTTTATTACCTTAGTTTTCCCTAACCAGAGAAGGTGACTGCCCACACGGTCAGCAAGAACGTGCCCTGTGAGCCAGGGATGTTGCTCAGTTGGTGAATTGTTTGCTTAGCACGATTGAATCCACCACATACAACATCTGTAACCTCAGCATCTCAGTAGTAAAAGAAAGAAGGTCAGAGACTCAA
The DNA here is from genome assembly GCF_004785775.1 of Grammomys surdaster. Taxonomy (NCBI): domain Eukaryota; kingdom Metazoa; phylum Chordata; class Mammalia; order Rodentia; family Muridae; genus Grammomys; species Grammomys surdaster. Next base: position 5,276,241 of record NW_021604585.1, on the reverse strand, counting down.
GGTCCTCCTCAGCTACACGATGAGTTTCAGGACAGCCTGGGCTACATAAAACTTTCTCTGAAAAAAAAAAAAGAAAATCTTTGTTCAATGTTTTTTGTTTGGTTGGTTTTTAATTAGAAAAATACAATGGTATCCACTACCACAACTAGATAAATTTTCAACATACAACTCTATCCAGCGGCACCAGACTCACACCTGTATCTACACAAACACAGCCTGTTGACACTGGAGTCAAGAACCAGAGGAAAAGCAAGCTATCGTTGAATAGATGTGGAGATGTAGTTCCCTAGGTCCTGAAAACAGTACAGAAGCCATATTTACGTGAAGCAGAGTTCTCAACACTGATGATCACAAGATCACGTTAGTGACCAACTCTGGGAAACACTGAGTATACTACACACTGCCCTAGCAAAAACTCAGCCAAGACCATTCCTTATGCAAGAATCAACAGGTGTCTTCATCGCCTCGGTGTACAAGGTAGCCTTTCATAAGTCCAACATTATAATGTATAACAAATAATTAGCTTAATATCAATTTTATTATGACTTATGATCAGTAAATGTTTGATAAGCAAGTCAATTTTATATAACTATATAGCCAGAGTCACATAAAAATTACTTGACGTCCCAGTTTGCTTTCTATTGCTGTAATAAAGCACAGACTAAAATCGATTTGGGGGTGGGGAGGGTTTATTTCGCCTCACAGATTATACAGCCCATTATCCAGTTCATTCTGGGAAGTAAGGGCAGAAAGTCAAGCCAGAATCTGGAGGCAAGAACTGAAGCAGAGGCTACAGAGGAATGCTACACCCCAGGCCTTCCTCGGCCTTTCTTAGACACACCAGGGCTCCTGCCCAGGAGCGGCACTGCTCACAGTGAGCTGGGCCCTCCCACATTGATCATCAATTAAAAAAAAAATGCCCCAAAGATTTGCCTACAGGTCAGTGTAATAGAGGCATGTCCTCGATAAAGATTTGTTCTTCCCAGATGACCTTTTCATCAAGTTGATTTAAAAAGAAAAACAAAAAGAACAAAAAAAAACCCTAACCAGCCCAGATAAAAGGGGGTTAAAAGTAGAAAAACTGTAACGGCCTCTGCTCCTCTGCTCGCTCTGTAAGTATAAAAAGTCAGAGTTGCCCCCCCCTCGGATTCCACAGAAGCAGCTGATACCACTGTCCCAGGAAACCAGGAAAACCACCTTTCTTCCCACCCAAGCTCCATTTCCAGTAGGAGGAAGTAGCAGGGCAAGAAGAGGCCCTAAACCACAATCACTGGCCCTGCAGTAGAGGGGACTCCCCCAGCGTCTTTGCTCTCTCTGCTCACAGAACCTCTGTGGAAAGTGAGGTTTGTTACATTAACCAAGGTCTCTGGGTCTAGGTGGTTTTGTGGTTTTGTGGGTTGGTGGCTTTGGTTTTGAGTTTGGTGTTTGGGTTCATCCCACCCCATCCCCAGTGGGATCAGACAAGATTTAAGCATCCTCGGCAGAGCTCTGTCTCAGCTCCACCAAGGGGGATGAAGAAATATATATATAATTGTTAAAATCGGGGACTCAAAAAGGGAAACCCCACCTCAATTAAGTCTGGATCCTTTAGGAGTCAAAGACTTGAAAAGGTTTTTTATTCATGATCAGGGATGCTAACCTGCAGGAGCGGCCTCTGAGAGGCCTACTGGCTTCCCCCTTAACACCCTTACCTTTGCACCAGCAAATGTTTCTTTTCTCCTCCTTGAAAAAATGTATTACTCTATGCAGATGCCTATTTACTAGGGAAGGGGCCGCGCACTGACCACGGTGCACACGCTCACCACGGTGCACGTATGGAAGTCGAAAGTCAGCACGGTGAAGCACTCCTCCCACCTTCACGTGGATTCCAGGGACTGGATTCCAGGGACAGAACTCAGGCTGTCAGGTTTTGCCAGTTGTTTCATCTGTCAGGTTTTGCCAGTCGTTTCATCGGCTGAGCCACTTCACTGTGCCCCCAGCTGGCCTCCTGTATACTATGTAGCCAAGAATGACCTCGAACTCCTGACCTTCCTCCCTCCATCTCCAGAGTGCCGGGATTGAAGGTACGCACAGCCATGCCTAGCTTAGCAGAATTTCTTTAAATCCTTTATGGAATGTTTTTAATTCTTATAGCATGAATCCATCCTATGGCAAGAAATGAAATGGAAAGAATTTCCGAACCACTAGGGTGGTACTAATTTTGATAAATATGCATAAAAAAGCTTAAATACAAAGTGCAGCTTGTTTTCAAAATATTGTTTTGGCGACAGGTTTGCTCTCCTCTGAAATTACCCATTTACAAAGTCTGCTGGGTTCCACTCCTCACAAAGAGCAGTTTCAGCAAATAAGCTCAAATTATTTTCTGCTTCCGTAGATAAATTTCTTTCAAGCACCATTCTCAATGCTAACATTCCTGCCAGTCCCAAGACAGAAGAGACTAGTTTAGATGGCATTTTTAAAGATAAGAGGACTCAGGCAGGTGACAGATGACAGTCCCCTGGCCTATTTCCTACCCATGGTATCTTTCAGCTCCCGGGAGGCCAGTGCTTCACAAAACACAACCTCAAATGCGAAAAGCATTTCCGGTGTTTCCGGTGCGCCTGTACAACTCTGAGGGGGTTAAACAAAATTAAAACAAGCAAGTGTTAAATGCTTTGAAGGATAGCTACACCATAGCTAGCTACTGCAAGTCAAAGATACAGCAACGAACAAGAGGGGCCCTGGAAGCCAGGACAACGGAACAGGAAGATTACATCTGCCAAGCTGACAGGAGATTTGACTGTCTTAATCCTGGTGCTTAAGATCCCAGAGAACTGCCTTCCAGAAAGCGGGTGTGAGTAGCCAGCAAGAAAAGGTCACGCACACCTGTTAAGTCAACACTAAGGAAAAGAGAGGCACCTATGACAAGAACTCAACTAGAGACAGTTTGGGGAAGGCCTGGACAGAGGTGAGCCTCTGTTTACTTTCTGTGGCCCATCCAGAAGTCAGTGAGGTACCCACAAACCTCCCGAGCCTCCACTGACCTCCCAAGCACCAGGATAACAAGCACGTGCCACTTCCCTAGTTCATGCAGTGCTGAGACTCAAACCCAATGCACAGTAAGCAGTCTACGGACTGAGGTACATCACTTAATGTAATGGTTTCCATGTTAGCAGCTCAAGGGAACCCTTGTAGAGTAGTTTATTTTTAATTCATTTCTCCCTCAAATTAACCTTCCTTTCCTTTTTAAGGGTATACTTCTTCACTCTGCCTCTGAAGAAGTGCCCATTTCTTTTGAAGTCACATTGATAACTGGAAGTTCTAAGTAAACACTGGACACTCAGCTTCCAGCTGACGACCAGACCACCATCAGATGAACTGGTTAACAAGAAAGCAGATGGGGAAAACAGCTAGAAACTTGACTGTGATCCTTATAAAGTAGAAACTGTCTTTCTGTGCTTGGCATGGTGCCACACCCTTAATGCCAGGGCTTGGGAAGCAGAGGCAGAAGGATCTCCATGAGTTCGAGGCCAGGATGACTCATATATTGTTCTAGGACAGCCAGGGCTGCATAGAGAGATCCTGTTTCAGATAGACAGACAGACAGACAGACACTGTTTTCTTTTTCTAGCAATACAGCCAGCAATGCAGCACTTTAACTGTAACAGAAAATCTTTTGTTGAAAAGGAGTATCGATCTGGCCTTGGTGGTACACGCAGGCAGGACATGCTGAAGGAAGATTGTGCCTTTGAGGCCAGCCTGGGACATGCTTAGGTGACAAGACACGTCTCCTTGGTTAGGAATGTACATGACTCTTGCAGAGGAGCGTGAATTCAATCCTAGCACCCATTTCAGAAAGCTCACAACTGCCTGTAACCCCAGAAGATCTGAGGCCGTCTCCTGGCCTCCGAAGGTGTACACACATGAACATGATCCACGCAGACACACACACATGCATATTCAGATCACTAAAAATAAAAGATTAAGAAATATATTTTAAAGGAACTGAATTGAATGGAGCAACTGCAGAAATGATGACTTAAATAAAAAACAAAACAACAACAACAAAAACAGATTTGGAGCCAGAAGAAACGGCACACGCCTTTAACTCCAGCACTCCAAGAGGCAGAGGCAGGAGCTCTGAGAGTTGGAGGTCAGCCTGTGATCTACATAGTGAGTTCTGGGATACCCACGGCTATTTAGTGAGATCCTGTGCTCCAGTGGAGAAGTCTGCGGTCAGGGCCACTCCCCCGTGGAATCCTGGGGCGACAGAACACTTGCAAATGAGTTTCCACTTTATTCTCTAACAAAGCTGACCTTTTTCACCTGAAGAGAAACAACAGAGCTTTTTCGAGTTTTCCCAGGAGGATACAAATTTGCCAGCTCTCAGTAGCATTTTCGGATCTGATCTACCCTCCCGTCTCCCCGAAAGAACAGAAGGTGTCCTGCACACAGCCTCCTCTTTGTCCTTTTCTTGTGGTGGGCAGTGACTCCATCAGAAATGTATCTGGCCTGAATAAACAACAACAAACTTAATCTGTTTCTATTTCTGAGATTACAACTCTTCAGGGAGTTTTCTGATTTTTTTTTTAAAGTGCTTAGAATCCACGCACTTTTCCCATAATGCATATATTTCTTCTGACTTCTTAGGTTCAAGGACTAAGGGAACAGGGTCTTCAGTTTCCTTTATGAAATTTCAAAATGAGTTTTGAGTTTCTGGGGATTTTTCTTCTCTTCTCAAAGCTCTCTTCATGGAATAAGCCTGGCCTCACCCCAGACCGCCCCCACACACTGCACACACAGCCTTCAACAAGAAACACAACCTCTCGGGATGGGAAGAGAGTTCAACGGTAAAGTACACGCCTAGTATGTGTGGGGCCCTGGATTCAATCTCCAGTGCAGAAAAAGAAGAGAGGGAGAGAAAGGAGGAGGGAGAGAAAGGAGGAGGGAGAGAAAGGAGATAAGGAAGACAATCTAGGTTGTCTCTCTCCATTGCTGGACAATTTGATCAAACCTCCAAAGATCTCTTACATAGGCTACAGTATGTTCCTGAGTAGACATAAAACTAAATGCTTAAAGATGTGAAGATCTCTGAGATGCAAGGAAATCCTTGTGACACTTAGAGCTGACCACGGAGAGAGATCCTGAGATCTGCATCACCCTTCCAACGCTGCCAGTAGCTATACATTCCTTCTGATGACTGACTTACAATAGGACGAGTTAAAGTGAGGCGTCCGCTGTGCAGGTACAGGGAATTCCCCTCTTAAAGGTGACCAAACTGGAGCTTGTCTACTAGAAACCAACCAAACAGTAAAGGAAAAGCTAATATTTACTCAGTATTTAATTCGTGCCACACGCTATCCACGAACTGAGACTTTGGCAAGTCTATAAAACACATCCCATCTCCCCGCTTTAGGGAAATGGGGAGATTAAGTAACTTATCCAAAGCCACACAGCAAGCGATTAGCAGAACTAACTTGAACTTAAATACTTTTAGCTTCAAAGGCCACAGCCTTAACCACTACAGAAAGAAACCTAATAGGCAACATATGTCCAATCCTCTCAGTCACTGCAAATTCTGTAGAGAAATTTAATACCACATGTCTACAGCCATACCATCCCGAATGCTTGGTTTATGCTGTATTGAGAATCAGGGCACTGCGCACACAAGTCAAGCAAGCCGCTGACTGAGCTACACCCCAGCCTCTCTGCCAAAAGAGAAAGAGACATGGGGTAAGGGGATAACATATGAAATGTAAATAAAATATCCAATACGCAGAGAGATACACAGAGACAGAAACACACACTGAGAGAGAGAGAGAGAGAGAGAGAGAGAGAGAGAGAGAGAGAGAGAAATAGGAAAAAGAAAAATGCTTTGCCCACTACTGCATTTGGCTGTCAAAGTGCTGTGATAAATTAACTAACAGAACTGGTTTCGCAGCAAGTGAGAAGCTCAAGGTCTGAAATTTTTACCCTGGTTCCGTCCAGGATCCAGCAGCCAAGCCAAGAATATTTAAAGTGGGTTAGAGTTGATGTGTGCGGGGCTTTCGAAACTAAAATAAGAGCCAGTGTTTATGACACCTCAGGAACAAACCAGACACCAAGTTTCTAGGTGAAAAGGAAGAAGTGCAAAGTCTAGAGAGAAGAGTGAATTACTGCACGGCTCCCAGGGATTCGGAATATTCAAACAATCCACAGCAGCCATGATCTCTAGGGAAGGGTGATGTGAGTGCCAGATGAGCGGAAAGTGAAAACAGGGAAGGACCGTGTGTGTGTGTGTGTGTGTGTGTGTGTAGTGTGTGCGTGAGTATGTGTGTATGAGTGTGTGTGTAGTGTGTGTGCACGAGAGTGTGTGGGTGCATGTGTTCGTGTGTAGTCTGTATAGGTGCATGTGCATGTGTGTGTATAGTGTGTATGCAAGAGTGTGGGTGCGTGTGTGCATGTGTAGTGTGTGTGGGTGCATGTGTGTGTGCAGTGTGTTCGAGAGAGTGTGTGGGAGTGTCTGTGCATGTGTAGTGTGTGTGTGTGTAATCTGTGTGGGTGCATGTGCATATAGCATGTGTGTAGTGTGTGCACGTGCATATGGGGTGTGTGTGTATAGTGTGTGTATGTGTGTGTATGAAAATGAAATCTTAAAAGACACTTAAGTTCCAAATTTGAATTTTTAAAGATACAACAGGTATTTAAATTTTTATAGTTATTTTTATTACTTTTCATGTGTTGTGTTTAAGGGTCATCTGGAGGTCAGAGGAAAATTTGGGGGATCAGTTCTCTTCTAGCATGTGGATCCCCGGGGTCATACTCAGAGTGTCAGGCTTGACGGCAAATGCCTCTACCTGCTGAGCCATCTCACTGGCCCCGCAGATGTAATTTTATCTGCAACCGCAATGTGACCCCAGGATCATATGTTTCTTCCTCTACTAAGGGAGACACCAAGATGGGAATAGTGGCAAATGCCTGTGATCCAGCTACTCAGGAGGCTGAAGCAATAAGATTCAAGTCCAAAGCCAGCCTGAGCAACTTAACAATGGCTCATCACCACCACCACCACCACCACCATCACCACCACCATCATCATCATCACCATCATCATAATTTGGAGGGGTATTTATTTGTTTGGGATATGTTGTTGTTGTTGTTTGAGACAGGGTTTCTCTGTACCAGCAGGTGGTCCTGGCCAGTAGACCAGACTGGCCTCAGAACTCAGAGATCCTTCACCTCTGCCTCCTGATTGCTGAGATTAAAGTTGTGGGCCACCACTGCTTGGCCAACAATGCCCAGTTTTAAAATAAAGATAATAAAAAGAGCCTGCACTGTAGCTTGCAGGCAGAGCACTTGCCTAGCATGCTTAGGGCCCTGGGCTTGGGCTCCAGAGCTGCCAAAAATAACAAGTCAAATAAAGGAGAGACACTGAAGACAAAAGGCATCACACTCAGGCTAAAGATGGGGTTCAGCTGGAGAGCGCCTGCCTAGCAGACAGGAAGCCCCAGGTTCCATCCCAAGCACTGTCTGAACTCAGAGCTTGCCTGTTCCCTTCAGGTCCCCACCAGGCAGATCAGAAGTTCAAGGGCACCACAGGGAGTGTCTGAGGTTAGTACACATGAGACTCCGGATCCCCCAAAAAATAAAATAAAAATCAACAATAATAATTCTCTTATTCTACCCCAATTTCCTCTCCAATTTAAGTAAAATGGGGTTCATCAAATTATGTTTTTACCCAAATAATTTCATTTGATCAGAATTAAGAGGAAAGGAGCCTTAAAGCACTGAAAAGCCCAGACCGTTTAAAGGAAAGAATATTAGAACAAGAGGCATAAAATGGAGAAGGGAGTTCCCAAGCTTTGTCTCCATTCAGCAGACAAAGGGGGCACCCAGTAGAGGGATGGTGCCTGTCTCAAAACAGAGACTCCACAGTGGGGCTTGACCCCTGAATCTGTGAAGAGGCCCAGGAGCAGTCTCCTGCCGCCTACCACCTTGGTGTGTGCTCAATGTTCCTGCTGGGAGACAGAGCGAGAGCCAAAGTTGAGAAAGGTTGGGAAATATCAAGGTTGTTTTTTTTTTCCCCTTTAACGTTTATTTTATTTTACCTGTACGGATGTTTTGTCTGCATGTATGTCTGTGCACCACGTGTGTGGAGTGTGTGAAGCAGCTAGAAGCGAGCCTGGGTCCCCTGGGACTTTGTGCTACGGAGGATTGTGAGCCACTCCGCGGTGCTGGGAGTTCAGGTCTTCTGGAAGAGCAACCAATGCTAGTAACCACTGAGCCACGTCCCCGCCCACAAGGTCAATGTTTATCGGCCTATGATGATACGCATTTGGAGTCCCGATTACAAGAGAAGCTGAGGCAGGATTGCTTAGAGGTAGGCACCATAGTGCGATTTTGTCTCATGAGTGACGACCCGGCTGAAGAGGTGACTCAGAAGGTAAGAGTTAAGAGCACTAACCGCTTCTTGTGGGGGATCAGAGTTTGGCTCCCAGCACCTGTAACTGTGCCCCCAAGAAATCCGAGGCCCTCCTGTGGTCGCTACAAACACTGCACTCATGGGAACAAACCCTCACATAGACGCGTCATTAAAAAATAAAAATAAATTAAACGTAATGATAAGCAAAAGAGTGGCAAGAAGGAGGAAAAAAAGATGGAGGGAAAGGGGAAAATTTGCTTTCAATTAATTTGTGAAAAGTCAGGTTGGGGTGGCACACGAGTTTAATCCCAGCACTCAGGAGGCAGAGGCAGACAGGTTTCTTGAGTTTGAGGCCAGCCTGGTCTACAGAGTGAGTTCCAGGATAGCCAGGGATTCAGTCTTGAACCCTGCCTTTAAAAACCATTATCTGTCATTAAAAACTATTATTAATTATTATTATTATTATTATTTGTTGTTGTTGTTGTTGGAGGAGCTTGGTGCTAATGGTTTGAACCTGCATGTCCAGACGCTGAAAGTCTTGGTCCCCAGTTGGTTTGTGATCTATCAATAAAGAGGCCAACAACCAATAGCTGGGGCACAGCTCCCCGATTGGTCCTGGGGTAGCAGGGGAAGGTTTAGGAGTACCCAACCTTTGAGGTAGCCAAGGCATTTTAAAATTAACTGGCGGGTGTATGTTTTCCATTTGAGGAGATAGTTCCTGGAAGGTTGCTCGCGTCCAACCCGCTGGGAGCACAAAGCAGGGTGGTGAAAACTCACCGCTACAATTATTATATAAATTTTATGAACGTGCTTAGCTTAAAATCAAAAGAGTTTGTACTCAATAAATACCAGCTTCCTCCTTTCAAAACTGAATTTGCAACTGCTAGCTAGATGTCAGGTTGACAACAGGCACCTGACCCCCACACTGCCAATCTCTCCCTCTCCCTCTCTCCTTCTCCTCCCCCTCCCCCCTCTCTCTCCCTCTCTCCCTTCCTCTCTTCCTCTCACTTTCTTTCAACATTATCTGTGGTATCTACTTTACAATCCTCCCTCTCCACTCTTCTTTCACGTTGTTCTGCAACGTTGTTCTCACTCACCAGACTCCCTGTATTTGGGCTGCCTGCCTCTAGTATAGCCATGTGTATGCACATATACACGATAGTCTCACGTAACCCTGTGTGGTGTGTGTGTGTGTGTGTGTGTGTGAGAGAGAGAGAGAGAGAGAGAGAGACAGAGAGAGACAGAGAGAGACAGAGAGAGAGAGAGACAGTGACAGAGACAGAGACAGAGACAGAGAGAGAGAATCTCATGTGACCCAGGATCTCTTGTAGCCCATACTAGCCTTAAAAATCTCCATGTAGCCAGGGATGAGCTTGAACCTGGAACTCTGCTCTTCTTCCCTCTGCTTCCTGAGTGCTTGGATTACGGGCATACACCACCATAGCCACTTGATGCGGTACTGAGGACTGACCTAGAGCTTTGAGTGTCCTGGGCAAACATTCTAGCAATTGAGCAATGACCCCAGCTTTCTCTGATATATCTTTTTAGAAGATTTCTTCATGAAACATCTCACACCGATCAGCCATGTTGGTTCCCCTCTAGCTATCAGGATATAATCCATATACTCGTGCAAGCCAACTCCATCCAAACTAACCAAAATAACCACCACCTACACCTCCCGTGTTCTCCCTCACCAAATTCTGCCCCGACCCTGTGCTTTCCCTTCAGCATGAAATTTACCCTCTTCCATTCCCTATGCATAAACCCTCATGGGCCATTATAGGCCAATTGCATACACAGCTCAACCATGCTATTAAAATTAGCTCCGGCCTCCCCAGGGCTGGCATTAATCACCGCTGGCTGGGTACACCCACAACACTCTGCTTTTCTGCGCCAGCACTTCCTCCATTCCAGAGACTATGTGGAGACTTGTTCACTGGCCACCTTCCCCAGCAACTAAGGATCCAGAGCCACGGCTGCTTTGTTTCCGATTGCCCAGGAACACCTGTCAAGCGTGCGTGGTACCCTTGAATTCAACATGATGGAATGGTTATTGTTTCAAACGTGATTGGATTATGAGCCCCCAGGGAGTTAGTGGGGCACAACTTTGAGCTGTTGTCTGTGAGGGCATTTCCAGAGCGGGCTAACCTGGGAAGAAAGATCCATCCTGAATGTGGTTGGTGCCGGCTCCTAGAAGCAGTTCTAGACCAAACAAAAGGAAGAAGCGCCAGGTGTAGGTGGTGGCTGAGGAAGAGGAAAGAAAGAGAGAAGGAAGGTGGGAGATGCAGGGAGGCAGAGGAAGGAAGAAAGAAGGAAGGAAGGAAGGAGGGAAGGAAGGAAGGAAGGAAAAGGAAAGGAAGAAAGAAAGGTAAAAAAGAGTTCACAGGGAAGTCAGGAGTTCAGAGTCCTGCTTAGCCGCTCAATGCATCTGAAGTCGTACCTGGCCTCAAGAGACTGTCTTTAAGAGGGGAGGATGGGAGGAGAAAGGATACTGATCGCCAGCATCACTGCTCTCTGTCTCTGCTCCCTGGCTGCACAGTCAATATGGCCAGTGCCATCCATGCCTCCCCACCACGGCCGATTGTATTCCCTCAAACCACAAACCCTCTCTCCTTTGGTCAAGTGTTTGCCACAACAGTAATGCCCATAGTAACAAGTATTTAGGACCATGCTCTGTAGGTATTGTGCTGTTACCTGCCTTACACGGGAATACTCAGAACCCTCTAAAGATGACGTTCCTTAACCTCATCTTTCCTCCACTCCAAGTGATACAGCTCCTATGGGCCGGAACCAAGACTTGAGCCAATGTCAAACTGACTTAGGACCACATTCTCAACTCCACTGCACCAGAGTTCCTAAATGTCACAGTTCCGAGACTGACAGTGACACACGGGAGCAGAGCTCGGCATGTGTTGAAGACCCCAGTCAACCGTGCCTGGCCTGGGGCACCTATAGATAGACTGTCAGTGTCCAGGACTCATTTCTCTCCTGCTCTGCCTCCAGCCTACCCAGCTGCCCCCACATACAACTCAGAACAGAAATTGCTTAAGAAATAGGGGCAGGGAAAATGTTCACTCTCCCACTCTTTGTAGAAGTACAAGTTTACAAGGCTTCACGGGCAGGCACGGAGATCCTGAAAGAATACGCCAGGTCATTTCAAAACACGCTTTCTCTGCTCAGACCTGAAATCTGCAGCAGTTGCTAGGAAAACACCGAGCCAACCGTGAGACAAGGGATGACTCACAGACAAAGCCGGCTTACCCTCTGACTCCCGGGAACAGCACCCACAAAGAACCTTCCTAAGTCGATTGTTGGCTGCCGGTGGGGTGAACAGCCAAGAGTGTCTTTTCATACAGAAGGGAAACATTCCATCCTTGCGGAAACAAATCATAAAATTAATTATTACCCAACAGAGTTGGAAGTTTTCCACAACGAGAAAACAAGCACAAAGGCCTTAAAATCCTTGGTTATGCCCTTTTTCAGGGGAAACTCGATATCACCAAACGGGCGATTATGAAGGAGGTTTTGATGAGAGTAAGCCAAGAACCCTTGTTCGTTGCCGACGTGGAAGAGCAGATGATAAACACGCGTTTCACTTCTAACTAACAGAATTTATAGTCATGCCTCCTTTAAAGCGTTTCCTTTCCTTTCTGAACCTGCAGCTCAAACTTGCTAACCGACAGTTTTGCCCTGTGTTAGCGTGCCCAGCAATCCCTTCCCATGTTGCCGACAACAGAATTGCCGCAGCTTCTAGACTGTCAAGGGTTTCTGTATCCATCTGAGGAGCCTGGGGAGTGCTCGTGATCAGCATTTGATGTAAGTCCCACACACCACACCATTTCATCCACAGATAACTGGATTGGACATCGAGGCTTTAGAGACCAACCTAAAGGTGGTCATGTGAACTGTAGCCGGCCCTGTTCCTGAGCGAGCAGCGTTTTAAGTGAGAATTAGCTAACTCCTGCGGTATGAGCTCTTAATTAATGACTCACACCGAAGCAGCTAGGCATGAAGATCTTAGTCATAGGTGATAAAATCAGCCTTGCCCTCCTGATACCACACTGGATTCCTGAGCCTGAGAAAAACAGGTAGTCCCTGTACAAATGAGTTCTGCCCTCTCTCTCCATAAAACTAAACACCTCAGAGGCTGGTCTCTGCCAAACCATGTTATTATAACCTTGAAGAAAACACTGCACATAGGGACACTAAGACCAGTGTGGTTTGTTTTGATTTGGGTTTTTTCTTTCGGCTCTGGGCCTAGAAACCTAGAACCCAGGCCTCCCACGTGGCAAGCACAGGTCTACCACTGAGCCTCAGCCCAGATGAGGTAACTGAACTACTGGAAGGAGTCAGGAGAAGTCTTAACTGACATGTAAAACTGCCCTCCAAACCTTCTAAACCTTCTCATACCCACCCTTTCCCCAAAACCTGCCTTTCAAATTAGAAGTGTCCCTGCAAGCACAATTCAATTTTAGTGGGATGGAGGTATTATACATTGTATTATTCTGAAATATGATCTGTAAATAGAATGTGCTAGATGTTAACACAATACCGCTGTACATAAAATTTTAATAACACTCATAGTAATAACAAGCCTGCTTACCTGCAATGACTTTATGTTAATCATACACACATACACACACACACACACACACACACACACATATATATATGTATCTCCACACTGGTTTTATTTTATTCATCTTTTGCACAAGTAAGCTCTAAAGAAATTTATCCATACTTCATGCAAATAAGCTTCCAATTCATCTCAAGCATCCTAAAAACCAAATAATGTAAAGCCCAGTTTCTTATGGGTGAAATGATACGATACATAGAGTTTATCTCCAAACTCTCCAGCATCGGAGAAAGGTGCAGATGGTAAGTTTGAGCACCACGGGCTTCATGGGGTCCATCCATTGTTATCTCTGCTTTTGAGAACATCAGAAATCTTTCTAATTAAATGTTTCAAAAATCGATTTACTATTGTTCTAGGATCAGACACAATTTTCAAACATTTTTGAATTTTCATTTCACCTATATCATGATTAATTTGGGAAGGAGTTGAGAGTTTGGTCGCCATCTTTGTTATTTATTTACTACGGGCATGTGCGGAACTCACAGCATAACTTTCAGGAGTCAGTTCTCGGGTCCACGCGAGCTCCAGAGCTCAGAATCAGTGATTGAGGCTTGATGCCAAGAGCCTTTACTCTCCTGGCCTCTAATGATTAACAGTTTGTTTGTTTGTCTGTCTGTTTGGTTTTGAGCTAGTGTCTCCTGTAACCCTGGTTGACTCCAAACTCACTTTGCAGCAGAGATGAATTGAAGCTTGCCATTGTCCTTACCTCCCCTCTCTGAGCACTAGAATTACAGGGTGTGCCCACACTTGCTCTATGCAGTGATGGGGGCCGAACCAAGGGCTTCCGCACTGCATGCTAGGCAAGGATGTCCCCAACTGAGTCAGCTCCATTCCCGTGTCTTCCCGAGTGCTGGAATTGCAGACAGGAGTCACCATGACCATACTACAATTAGGGAATTCTATATGAAACCTTCTCCCTTGCACCTAATGTTCCCACATACTCTGGGGGAAAATGCCACATTTCTATACCAAAACTCACAGTCTTTAAGAGCTGGGAGAATTCTCCGCCATCCTCTTCTCCTCCACCCCAGTGGCTCAATCTGGAACCCACAACAGAGAGCCTTTGCAGGCTTGTTTGTAGACAGACCACTAGCCCGATCTGTAGACTGAAAACTGGTCACACAAACTACACTTTTGTTTCTTGTTGTTTTGTCTGGGGGAAAGTTGAGATGGGGGTTCTTACTTTGTAGCCCTGACAGGTATGGGACACACTATACAGAAAAAGTTGCCCTTAAACTTTTGTCAGTCTTTCTGCCTCTGCTGGAAGTACAGGCCCGAACCACCATGCCCAGCATCCCAGACTGCACTTTGAGAAGCAGTTGCTATGTACTCACCTTTACCCCAGTGATGACCAGTGACACAATGGTGTGCAGCAGGCCTTTCTCCCATTAGACAACTAGCTAAAAACAACAGGACACTGATCATCTCAGTACCAGAACTCATATCCAACAAATACTGACAAAATGACTAGTCACATGATCTGAAGAAACAGAGAGGAGCTCCTCATCCACTGACATAAACCATAAACGCTGGTGGTACCCAAAAGGAGGAGGGAAGTCAGCCAGAGGCAAAGCCGATGGCACACTCCAAAGGGATTGAAAACCACATCTCGCCTTGAAGCCCCATCATCAACAAAAAACAAGAGCTTGAGGCTGACTTTAGTGAGGTGAGATTCTCTGGCCTGAAGACTAGAAGCAGCGGCTTTTCAGCTTACACCAGTGGGGAGAAACGCTTTCAAATGCATCCATCATTCAGAGCTTCTCAGGGCCTAGTAAATGTCAGCAGCGAGAGATTCCTTCTCCCCACTCACTTCCCTCCTCCTGATGCTGTCAGGGGAAAGAAAATCTAGTGTACCAGCCAGACTTGACTATATGCACCCCAAGTCCAACAGTTGTGCGTATCTGACGCTCTAGAGCTCCCTAGATGCTGTGTTTGCTACAACAGTCTGATACATCAGTCAGCCCAGCTTAAGACTGATCTACAGACTGGGTTTGGTATTTGAAAATCTGGCCCTTGGGAAGCATAAGTAGGAGGATAAGGTCAAGGTCAATGTAGTTTACATAGTAAGGTCCAGGCCAAGCAGGACTCCAAATAGACCCTCTAGCCCAAAAATGGGGGAAGGCTAGACATTTGTTTGCTTTGCTGGATATGCTGGCCAATGCTTGACTTTAATCTCATCACTCAGGAGGTGAAGGAAAAGCAATTCGGAGTTCAAGGTCATCTTTGGCTACATAGCTACTTGGAGCTAACCTGGGCTACATGAAACCTGTCTCTGATTTCTGAGTTTCATTTCTTCCTTCAAAATTTATTTAACTTTGCCATCTAGACTGTATTTAAGAATCTAATCACTAACAAAAATCTTTCTTCGTTTTTTTATATAATAAAGAAGTAAAATAAAGTTCATAAGCACCCAGGGCTACTGTGTGAGTGAATACATGGTGTTCTTTCAAATTATCATATACATACAAACTTTAGAAGAAACAAGAAGTAAAGGCATAAGGATAGTGCCGAGCTCAGAAAGCAGAAGATGCTGCTGTGGTGAATCACGCCCATCATCCCAGCATTCAAGAGGCAGAAGCAGGAGTATGCTACAAGTTCAAGGCCAACCTAGTCAAAGTTATCAAAACACTGTAGTGAGCGGGTGGCGGAGGGAGAGAGAGGAAAAGGGAGAGGAAGGGAGGAAAGCACACCACCCTAGGGCTTTCACACCCCACAGGAAGTGGTGTAAGGCTACATTCAGAGAGACCGTGCAATGATGCAATCATTACTGAGAGCATAAAAAAATGGTGCCCAACAATCACAAACAGATAAAAATAGGATTTTTACAATTCTTGGGCCGGTGAGAGGGCTCAGCAAGTGAAGGCGCTTGCCGCTAACCTGGCAACCTAGGCGCAACCCCTGGGAGCCTCGTGTTGGAGGAGAGACCCAATTCCCACAAGTTATCCTCTGACGTCCACATGTATGCCATGGCACACATGGATGTACACGTGCACATACATACATTCATTAAATTTTTAATGAGAGAAAAATTAAAAAGGAGGAAAAATGGAATCAAAGAGAAAAGAGGAAAAGGTTAGAGAGCAGCTTCTCTGAGCTCCAGTATCTATGCTAAATGATGCTCGGTGAGGAGGCCTCTCCAACTGCAGGGCATTTCAAGGTTCTCTGACCTCTGTGTCCTAGATGCTGGTAACAAACGCCCCTAAATGCTGTCTCCAGATACTGCTTCCAAGCAGTCAACAGCGCTGGCAGGGGTTGGGTGGACTTCCCCGTGGGCCTAATGTACAAGCACAGCTGTAAATCCTTTTAGAGGAAAAAAAAAAAAATCAGAAAATCTCTGTGAGACTTTTCTAGAGATACCAGAAGTACAGTCTATGAAGAATAAACCCATAAATCAGAACTGGAACCCAGAAAAGTAACTGTTAAAGCAATGCAAGACACTGTTCTGGTTGAAACTACTCCTCCAAACTGATGAATTTAATCAACATCCCAATAGCATTAGGAGGTGGGACCTTTAAGGGGCCACAGAGGACTTGGCCTACAGAAGTGGATTACCCATGTCATGGTGATGGTGGCATCTACCCTTCCTGGGCTTGACCTTCCCTTAAAGGACAATGCAGCAAGAAGATCGATCCTCTAAGCCCTTAGCCTTCTGGTAAAATCTGTATACTATAAATTGTCCAGTCTGGAGTGTTCTGTTACAGCGGACAAAACTGGGTCTCTGATAAAGGACTTAAGACAATTACACAAAGAATCCTGAGAACACAAAAAAAAAAAAAAATGCAAGAAAGAGACAAACATGTCTAGTTAAAAATAATAATAAAGTAATAAATAATTAGTTATTAAGGACTAAAGAGATGGCTCGGGGGACAAAGGCACCTGCCACCAAGCCTAACAACCTGAATTTGATCCCCCAAGCCCACGAAAAGGTTAAGGGAGAGAACCAATTGCTCAATGTCTTCCTCTGACCTCCACACACATGCTGTGACACTAAGGAACCAACACACACATCATATATAACAACAATGATAAAAGTGAAAATAATAAAAGCTTTCTAAAAAAAAGTTAGACATCAAATTTTAAAACTTTTTAGTTTTAATTTTTTAAAAATTTTTTAAGGAGCTGAGCTGTAACTCAGCAGGGAAAACCACTCACCTCACAAGCAAGTAAAGTCCTGAGTTCGATCCCCAGAGCCCTGATAAAATGCTGGGTACTGAGCTCTGCCTGTGTAATCCCAGCACTCCCACAGCGAGATGTAGGTAGAGCCAGAACTGCCCAGAAGCACTCCTGCCACATAGGCCGTTGTACTTAGCACAGCAGAAGCTAGAAACATCCTATCTCAACAGAGGCAGGGGCGCATGGCTTTAGAAAGTTGTCCCCTGAGCACCACACATTGTACACATGTTGCCTGCACTCACACACACACATCATGCGCACACATACACACACTCAATAATCAATAAAATGAAAATTTTAATAAATCCCGAGAAGGGCAGCTCTCTTGACGGAACAACACGAGTTGACTCTTGAGACAGGTAAGCGAACTGTTAAGCAAAGAAGCAGAGATAGTACAAAATCCCATCCCAGAAATTCAGATCCATCAGTCAAACTCTCCAGTGATTGTGTGGAAAGAAGGCTTGGGGAACCAGAGGAAGCCAGAGGAGAGATACTTTCTCTATCTATATGTGAGCCAAAACATTAGAAAGCCAACCATGGTGGTACAGGGCTGTAGTCCTAGGTACTCAGTAAACTGAGGCACCAAGATCACTTGAGCCCAGGACTTTGAGACCAACCTGAGCAACATAATGAGATTTCTATGGCAGCCCCTCCAAAATGATTAAAATACTGTTCCCCACCCCCCCTAGTTTAGAACACTTCCTTCTCAGGATCCAAGCTCAGTTCCCAGCACAACCATCTGTAAGGATGGTTCCAGAGACCCAGTGCCATAGTCTGGTATCAGAATTCACGTGTGCATGCACATATGTACACTCGAGCACATGTGCACATCCACACACATCCGTAACTGAAATCAAAACTAAATTCTTTTAAAAAATAAAACTGAAATACTGATATTCCAGGAAAGCAAGGACAATTTAAAGTAAGAATCAAGAAAGAATATTACCCATAACCTACAAGTTCATGAAGATTTATGGGTACTAATTAAAGGTGATTTTACACTACCTCAGATATAATCTTTTATTTCATGAAAGTACAAAAAAGGACATTTGACACAAACCATTGTGATAGTAAAACCACGTGTCTCTGTCTCCCCTCTCTCAGACCCAGTTGTGTGCAGGGGTGTGTGTGTGTATGTGTGTGTGGTGTGTACAGTGTATATATGTGTGTATGTATGTGCATGTATATGTAGTGTACAGTATATATATACATATATATGGTGTTTGTGTGTATATATGTGTGTGTAGTATCTGTGTGAATGCAAATATATACAGTGCATATGTAAGTACACGTGTAATATATTGTGTGTGTATAGTACTTGTGTGTATATACATGTGTGTACAGTGTCTATGTATGTATACAGTGAATATGTGTGTGCAGGTGTATACACAGTGTCTGCGTGTATATACAATGTGTGTATGTAGTCTCTGTATGAATGCATGTGTATACAGTATATATTGTGTGTGTATGTACATGTGTAGCATAGTGTGTGTGTGTGTGTGTGTGTGTATGTGTGTTTGTGTGTGGGGGGTGTTGCTGGGGAGCTCATATACTTTTGACATGGTCTTTAACATTGAGCTACACTCCCAAGCCTAGGTGGGATTTTTTGGTTTGGAGACTTTGCGGGGCGGTGTTTGGTTTATTCTGGATTTGATTTTCTGACACAAGGTCTCATGTGCTTTTGGTTTTCTGCAACCAGGTCTCATGTAGACTGGCCTCCAACCCAAGTGCTAGGATTACAGATGTGACCACCACCACACCTGGTTCTTGTTTGCTTTTAAACTTCCCACAGTGAAGCCTTGAAGAATAAGCTCTATTTTCTCTCGACACCACTTCTTAACAATGTATCACTGCATTGACTTTTCTCATAACAATTACAGCAGGGAAAACTATTCTGCTGTTTTCCCAGTTGGCCTGTCCTACTCTTGGACAGACTCAGGCGCTTCTCCTCCCTCACTGCACCCCACAGCCCCGGGAAGCTTCGGACTTCTGTCACTGCACTGTGCAGTGAGGACTGCAACGGGACTTCTTCCCACTGCACGGGCAGATCCATCAGCACAGGGATGAATCCTTTGACTTGGGTACAGTAGTGAAACCTAGAAGCTTCGGGTCAGAGATTTCTTATCCCAGGCTCTGACATACGTAATCTTCCCCAACTCCAGGGTTTCTGAACCATAAAATGGGACAGATAAAGAGTACAGACAGGGCATCCACGTGACTTCCAAGAAGGCCCTGCATAATCTGCACCTAATTTCGATGCGCATGCCTCTCCTCCCATTTTTTTTTTTCTTTTCACTTTTTGAGATAGGGTCTTACTCTTGCCCAGACAGACCTCTTACCTCTGCCTCCACCATGCTGGGATTATAATTGTTCACGCCACACGAACTCCATCATTTCTTTCCACACTCCCTTAGTAGTAGAGTTGCCTAACAACAGTGACCCATAAATCCCCAGCAGCCAGGTTATTTGCTGCCTCAAGGCCTCTGCACACACTGGCCCTCTGCAGGATCCGCCTCCAGGCCGTTCTCCACTCCACAGCCTCTCATCCACCCGAAGCGAAGCTCTTTCCCCCCCTCTTTCAAGTCTCCATACCACTGTCACCTTCCAGGACCCATTGGCTGGTCCGCCTCAGCTCCCATCGTTTGCTTCCTTCTATGTGACAGTAAGGAGGACCTACCACACACCAGGCACTCTTCTGGATTCTAAGCACACAGCCATGAGTCAGGCCTCCATCGCTCACACCTGTCATTAGCACTTGGGAGGTAAAAGTAGGAAGATGGGTTCAAGATCGTCCACAACAGCAAACTCAAGGTCAGCCTGGGCTACCAGACTCTGTCTCAAAAAAGGAAAGAACATACAGCAGTGGGTAAGATGACTCAGAGAGAACTAGGGGGTGGGGGGCGTTGGTATGGGAAGACAAATTATAAACTCTCGAGTGATGCATTCATTATACGTTAGGCAGCCATAGGTGCTATGGAGACTAAAGTTATGAAGAAAGAATGGAAGTTGCTAGGGTGTGATTTTAAACCTGGGAGTTACTGAGACAATCCCATTGAGCTATGGGTAGAGGCTACAAGGAAGAAAGCAGGGAAGGGACTAAATCTCAGGCAGAGTAAAGACCCTTAGCAACAAGAAAGCTGCGGTGACAAGGTTACTTGAACAAGGCGACTGACGAGAGAGCTGAAGTAAGAAGGGATGGGTAAAAGAATGAAGAAGGAGAAACCGGAAGGGGTGTGGCTCCAGGACGCCCCCCCACGCCCGCCCTCCCGCACAGGTCTGTGCCCATCAGAGGGAACCATTTAGAGGGTTTGGAACAGGAGTAGGAGGCGATCTACTTTACACTTCAAACGCTGTGATTAAACTGGACTTGGTGGAGCACCCTCCCTGCTACTTGGCTACTTGGAAGACTAAGACAGGACGATCCCAAACAAGTTCAAAGCCAGCCTGGGGCCACTTAACAAGTCCTGGTCTCAAAATGAAACAGAAAAAGGCTGGGGTACATCTCAGTGGGAGAACATAAACGAAGCCACGAGTTTAATCATTAGTAGACAAATAAAGTACGAATCCTGTTGCTACTTTAGTAACGTATTTTATTTCCCACTTACTTTCTCCAGTACATAAAGGAAGTGACCCCAGCTGCCCTGTCCAC
This sequence comes from Grammomys surdaster, assembly GCF_004785775.1. Lineage (NCBI taxonomy): Eukaryota > Metazoa > Chordata > Mammalia > Rodentia > Muridae > Grammomys > Grammomys surdaster. The sequence goes on along the minus strand of NW_021604585.1, from coordinate 5,255,403 downwards.
TCTACAGCCCCCACACCTAATACAATGCAACCTGCACTCAGTAACTGCTTACAGATGAACAAGATAATCACGGGCTATATGTGCATTCAAAATAAGCACCTCGCAAATGACCCTTGTATTATTTGAGTCTCCCAGAGTCCAGCCCAGTGATTGGCACCTCGCAAGAGCCTATTTGCATATGTGAATGTTTGTGAAATTACTGAAAATCTCTACTTAAAACACATGATGAGTCACAACCAATGAATGACAAGTAGCCTTTCGTCCCCGGCAGTTGCTAGAATGTGCCCCTATTCTGCTTTGAATCCTCCACTAAACTTTCACTGGTGCTACTGAGGGCAGACTCAACCCACTGTGACTCAGTCCTGTAAACACACCACGGTATTCAGCAACACCATTAGCCCCAGTCCAGTGAAACGCTAATAAAATTTCTAAGTGGGTAAACTTACACTTTTTTTTTTGAGAGAGAGAGAGAGAGCAAGAGAGAGACACTCTTACTGTATCAGATAAGTTGATCCAAAATGGTTTAATTTTGGATTTTTAAAAATTCAAATAGAAGCTTGTTAAATCATGAGCGGCGGCTCAAAGTTGTAATTGCAGAATCTGGGCTGGAACAAGGCACTCAAAGCCAGCTTCAATTACATAACAAATTCAAAGCTATCCTTGACTACCAGAGACCTGTGTTCAAACAAAACGAAATGGAAGAAGCTGCTTACTTAACTAGGTAAGCAAAGACCAAAACCCTTCCACGGTTTACTCATTTTTTTTACTTCGCCAGCGCCTTCACCAATAAAACTTTATGAGTTCTACACCTGTTCCCACCGCCCAGGGTGGGAGGGCAGTTGCGGGGGAGAAGACCACTCTCAGGCAAGACAGAGGCCACACAGTAGCCACCATAGGGAAAAGCCTTTGAAAGTCTTGAGAAATTTCCAGAAAGAAAACTGGAGCCTCAGTCACGCGTTGAAGCGTGTAAACACGCCAAAAATCCTAGGCCATAAAAACCGAATGCTCCTTCTCCCATGATGGCGTTTACTGGCACGGGAGCTGCGTGGAGGCCAGGTATGTTTAACTGTGCCCCCACCTGAACAAGCCATGGGATCATTCGAGCACAGCCACAGAGTTACCTCCAGTAAGAACTTTGGAGCGATGCAAACTTTTGGGGAAGCAGGTGGAGTTGCTTCAAATAAAACTTTTCAAACATTTGTTAAGCCCCGCGGCCACCGAGACCCTCCTCGGTTTAGCTCGGGCTACACGGTGCCTGTGCACAACCGCGCCTGCTGCCACTCGGTCCCGACGCTCCCTTCCACTAGGGGAGGGCAAAACAACTTTCGGAAATAAGGCGCGTCCACAAAGGCAAGTGTTACACTGGACTTCTCCACCTCCCTAATGCAGCGGCTCCTGTGACCAGCAGCCTTGGATGCAATCCACGGGCCCCCCTCCAGCACCGGGCATCTTTTCAAACCTCACGAGAGAGACCCTGAGGACCAGGTGCTACCGTCAGACCCTAAAGGCAATTGTACAGACAACAAAGACCGCAAGTGATCAAAATGGAATTATAATCACCGCGGTCCCAGCGCCCCCTCTCCGCCCTGCCGAGGCACAGGGCCGCTGTTCCCACCCCTTCTCCTCCAATGAGAGGGTCCCGCGTCCTGTCCAACGGCGGTGCGCTCCGGCCGCAGGTTCTCCGTCCCCGAGGCTAGCCTCCCGCCGCCCGTGGTTTTGCAATCTCTGCGCCGCAGCTTCAGTGTTCTAACACCCGGTTCAAAAATCTTTCCCGCCCAGGCGTGACGCGAGGAATGCAAACAATCAGCCGAGCGCGCCCGCCTGGGCCGGGCTGGGGGGACAGAGGGGAGCCCCGAGGCCGAGCCGGGTGCACCCGCGGGCCGGGCCCGGAGGTGACACAAAGAAGCCGAGGACACCAACGCCAATCGCTGGCGCTCGCCGCGATCCCTAGGGTGCCCCGCCCGCCGCTAAGTTTACAGCGCCCGGCGCGCCCCGCTGTCCCCTCCCGGGTGAAGTTTCCCGCGGCCGGATGGAAGCCCCGCATCAGGAGACTCCAGTGGGCCCCCGGGCTCCCCGCCCGGCTCCGGGGACTCCGCAGAGCTCGTGCCCGCCTCTTCCCCTCCCTCCCGCTCTCGCAGGGCGCTGAAGGGCGCGGGGGGCCCCCCGCCGCCGCGCTCACCGATGTCTGTCCAGCCGGGGGGTAAGGGCCGGAGCTCGACCCGTCCTGCTCCGCGACCCTCTCGCCTCGCTACCTCGATGGCGCCCCTCGATCGCTCTCCCGCTCGCTCTTCCGTGCGGCCGAAGGCTTGCGGCGCAGCCGAGCGCGCTCCGCTCTGGACTGGAGGCTGCAGACCACGCCCCGCGCCTCCCGGCCCGCCCAGTCCCGCGCTCGCCGCCGCCCGGAGCAGCGCACTGGGGGCGGAGCCGCCTCCCCGCGGCCACCGCAACTTTCCCTCCGCCCTCCAGACCCTTGCAGGTGGCGAGAGCGACAAACTAACTCCGAATGCAGGTTCCCGAGCCTCTGCCTCTGTGCCTACGCGCAGCTGGAGACAAAGGGGAGGCCGACTCGCCTAGAACACTTTTCAGGCAGGTTTCACTTCTTCACTGTGGGTGAATGCCTAGATCTACAGATCAGCGACCGGACCGCGATCCGGTCCTTGAGCCCAGGTGGAGCCTTAGAGGAATATGGACTTTTCATCTCCTTCTTAAGAGTGTCGGGGAGCCCAAACTTCGACGTCACCTATGGAGGTGAGATAAGGAGGCGCTTATTTAACAATGAAGATTAATGACACGCAGTCCCCCACCCCCACCCCGGGCGCGCAAGCCTGCAGAATAGAATGAGAAGAACCTCCTCAAACAACGACATTGAGGAGAAATTGGGTCCTTGGGAATCTGTCCTGTAGGTGTTTCCAGCAAATTACTCAATCCTGTGAACTCAGGATGACATCACCTGACTCCCACTCTCGTCCCGAGCACTATTACAGTATTATAAGACTCTTGAAGTCAGACTCAAACACATCACTTCACTGTTAATACACAAAGAACCAGTGGCCTGAAAGAACTCCTCCTGAGTTTCTATCACAATCAAATTTAACTTCATGCAAGTCCCACCTCGTGCACGTTGCGTGACTGTAAAATCTCACCTGGATTGCTTAGTGCGCTGCTGATGGCCAAAATTAAATGGTAAGGGTCGAAGATGAAAAGTTTGACAGTGAGTTCAGCTAATCCATGTTTCTGGGAAACGTAGTTTGTAATTATATCCACACTTTCTTCTCTGAGAGTATGGAGGTGACACAAGTAAACTGTGAAGATACACGGTGTCTTTCCTCACCGTACTATATCTGCACGGCATTTCTTGTATTCTAGGTTCACTCTGACCTTCCAAGTTCTTGGACTATTTGCTATGCATCCTGTAATGGCTTTGTGGGCGGAGCTGGAGGTGTGGTTCGGTTGGTAGCAGGCTTGTCTAGCACACTGGAAAACCCTGGCTTTGGTCCCCAGCACTTCATACAAACTTGAAGTGATGGTGCACACTTGTAATCCCAGCACTCAGGAGGTGGAGACAGGAAGATTGGGAAATCAAGGCTAGCTAGCTTCAGCCACATACAAATCTGAGACCAGGGTGGGGTACAAAAGACTATCGCAAAATATATTTTTTCAAATATATATATATATATATATATATATATATATATATATATATATATTTTTCAAAATAAATATATTAAAATATATAATACATATGTATATTATATCATATTTTTATATACATAACATATGTGGTATATATAATATATTATATATCATATATATACATATATATGCATATATGTGTGCATGTGTATATATAAGATAGATAGATAGATAGATAGATAGATAGATAGATAGATAGAACAATGTTCCATAAAACAAGAAGATTCTTTCCTTTTTAATCCAGAATTCTTTCCCTGAAATCACAGAGCCAGTGTCTAGAAGACTTCAGGTTTGTAGAACCACCTATAAAGTGTAACCTCTAATTGCTCTCTAGTTGTTCTGTATTTGTTGCTTTCTTCACAGCAAATGTTACAGATCATCATGGCATCCGCCTCAGGAGAAATTGTGATAGTAATTTCCCAGTTACTGCTCCCTTCTGGGTATCCATGCTCTGCGCCCCTAGAATGAGAGCATGGCTGGCCCAAATCCTACCTCAGAGCCTAAAATGTAGCGATTCAGAATGTTTTTCAGTGTTTCCAATTAGATCCTTCTAATTACCCGTGGTTTCTCTTGGCATGCCAATTTGGATGTGAAATTAATAGCTACTTTAAATCTGAAAGTAAGATTGGTGGTGGGATCGCTAGAATAGATCCTCTTCGCTTTGAAGTGGAAATTAAAGCTGTAATGCTAAGCCGACCAAACAACCACACCTACATCATTTATGCACAACAAGGAGCCTGTAAACAGAGGGCTCCTTTCCTTCCCTCTCTGGGAAAAATGATCAGTGAACCTGCCAGGCCTACTTCCTCCCAAGAAACCTACACCTCTGGAGTGCTGAGATTACAGGCATGAGCTACCACACCCAGTTTTATATAGCACTAGGGACAGAATCCAGGGCTTAGTCCTTGCCAGGCAAGCCATCTTCCAACCGGGCTGCATCTCTGGCTCTCTCTTAGCTTTTGTTTACATCAAAGTTCTGTATTTGTTGGAAATGACTCGCTGGTCTCAAGAACCCACCTGGAAGACTACAATTGGAACCAGGGATATAGCTCAGTGGTAGAGCTTTTGCCTAGAATATATGAAGCCCTAGGTTCAATTGCCAGTTCAGAAAGGGGACCAAGCTGAAAGTACCTGTGCAATCTGGCACACAAGCACGTTATGGTTTGCAGTGAGAACAACTGAAGACATTCCATTAGCACTAACACACTGAGAACTAGGTAAACGGAGACCTCTGATAAAGACCATGGTGAGTCTTCATATCATTAAAGGAGCTGAATTCACGACAGTAAGTTCAGCAGAAACGACTCTCTATCCCAACACTGATGACTCTCAGCCACAACAGTCTGCATCCCTGCATCTCACAGCAGAGATGTGCCTCTTCATCTTTGTATCTCAAGCCCCTAAACTCAGGAGCTGGTTTGGGTCTGGTCCCTGGAGGGCGTGTAGAGGAGTGTGAGGCTGCATCTAGCTCTACCAAGAAAGGAGACTGAATGGCTAGCGACCATTTCTGTGCAGAGGGCACAGAAGAGGATACTATCAACATTAGAATCAAGTATTTCTCAACCTTTTCAGTAATAAGGCATTATAATGTTATAGTTGACCAGTGGTAAGGATAAAAGTGACTTTAACATTGATACAAAGTATTAAATCGTATCTGAAGAGGCAGGCAGTGGTTCATTAAGGTGAAAAGTTGTTTCTCCATCGATTGTTAACATTGTTACCAGTAATGTCAAAGGCAAACTGGCTCCTGCTCCTCCTGCCCCTTGTTGATGTCTCTTCTCTGCCTACAATCCACCTCAAGGGTTCTCAGCACTTTGAGTGTACTCTCTAAGCCAGAGATGAAAATAGCTGGACAGGAAAAAAAAATCGTTGCTCCGCTTTGTCCAGGAGTCTAGTCACACCCTGAAAAAACCCGAACTTCTTATCTCATTCTGGACTGGTTTCCTGCCACCCTGGAAACGCACAGGAATAAACCGTGGCTAATTGCTCCCTTGTCCAGCTTGCTCTTTCTGAGTATTGTTTTAATAAAAGTAGATAACTGTGTACAAAAAATATACAAGTGTGCACAGCCAACTGGATCAGAGTCCAACATTCTAGAAATTGAAGAAAACATTGAAAGAATGTACTGAGCGTCACCAGCTGAGACTGAGCAGCAGCAACTCTCGGGTCTCTGTTTTCCTTTGCAATAGTGGGTGGGGCTTAGAAGATCATTATCGTTGAAATCACATTGAACTAGTGTTGGATTGAATTTTTTTTAATTTAAGATTTATTTATTTTGTGTTTATGAATGTTTGTCTGAATGTATGAGCTACATGCATGTCTGGTACCTACAGAGGTCAGAAGAAGGTATTAGACCCCCTGGAATTAGAAGTCTGGATGATTGTGAGCCAACTTGTAGGTGCTGGGAATCGAACTAGGTCCTCAGAAGGAACAGCAGGTGCTCTTCCACCTTGATTTTGTAAAAAAAAAAAAAAAATTAAAAAATTTTTTAAAATTAAAATAAATTGTAAAAAAAATTTAGAAAGATTTTTAAAATTCAACAACTAATTTCAGTTTTACACAGAAGATTAAGACCTTAAAGTAAAATTGGGCTAAGGTCAATATGGTGACTCATACCTGTAAATTGAGCACTAGGGAAGCCAAGGCAGGCAGATCACTATGACTGAAGGCCAGTCTGGAATGCATAATGAGTTCTAAAACAGCCTGGGCTACAAAGTGAGATCCTGTATCAAACCAACAATAAGAGCCTGAGCAAGCTGAGCAAGACAGCACCCCACTGAATCCCAGCACTCAAGAGCTGAGGCAGGAGGATCAAGAATTTAAAGCCAGCTTGGGCCATACAGCAAGACTTTGTCTCAAAATAAACATTCAAGGGGTTAGAAAGATGGTTCAGTGGTTAAGAGCATGTATTGCTCTTGCAGAGGGGTCAGGTTCAGTTTCCAGCACCCATGGAGTATCTCACAACTATCCATAGCTCCAGCTCCAAGGAAATCTAATGCTCTCCTCAGACCTCTGAAGGTACCAGACATGTACTTAGTAAACAGACATACATGCAGATAAAACACTCACACATGCTAAATAAAATTAATAAGTCTAAAATATATAATAACAAACTTTTGATTGGTTATTTGTTTTTCAAGACAGAGTTTCTCTGTGTAGCCATGGATATCTTAGAACTTATTCTGTAGACTAAGTTGGCCTTGAACTCACAGAGATCTACCTGCCTCTGCTTCCCCAATGCTGAGATTAAAGGTGTGTGTCACTACTGCCCAACTCATAAAAATAAACATTTTTAAAAGGGATCAGTGAGAGAGGCCCTTACGACACCAGCCTGCCCCCCGAGTTTGATCCCCAGAAACTGAGTAAAGAAGAAAACCATCTCCACAAAGTTGTGTGCTGACCACCACACGTGCTCTGAGGCATGAACAGTAACTTTAAAGCAAGATTATTAAAAGTATGAGGGTGTTGGCTCATCGGGTGAAATGACTGCTCTACAATCCTGGCACACACATGCCTGAGAACACACACAATTTAAAAAAAAATTAAAGTTGGACAAGATTTGTCAAAAATAAATGCAACATTTTAAGACTTCTGTCGTAAGTCTTTTTTTTTAATTGCATTCTCAAGTAAAATGATGTAAAAAAGCTATTCTGCTCAGCTCTCAACAAAGTAATAATATAAATAACCAAGGGTAGTGGCTAGCACCTACAATGCCTGCACTTGGAGAGCTAAGGCAGAAGAATTGCCTCCAGTTAAGGCCAGCCTGGGATATATAGTGAGTTCTAAACTAGTCTGGACTACAGAGTAAGTAAGATACTGTCTCAAATAGTAGAAGAAGAAGGAACAAGCCGGTCCAGTGGCTGAAGACATAGCTCTGTTGGTAGATCTCCCATCAAACATATGCAAAGCCCTGGGTTTGATCCCCAGCACCACACAAAGCAGGCATTTGACTCATGCCTGTAATCCATCCATGCAGTCATCTGGCAGAGGCAGGGGCATCGTTACAAGTTCTACACCAACCAGGCCTAAGAGAAGAGAACCAGGCCAACCAGAGCCATATGAGGAGATTGTCTCAACCACCCCCAAAAAGGAGAAAATCCTTTCTCCTTTCTCCCAGACATTTTTAAAGAGATGCTGAATGAAATGGGAAACATAATGCAGATTAAACCCAAAGAAAGTCTTTAAAAGCATGACAACAGAAGTAATAAATATCTGAGTTAAAAACTGAGTGATTAGAGATGATATTATAGGTTTAAATATTTATATCAACCAAATACCCGATGCAATATCTCCATGGCTGAGAGCTTTCCCACTATGTATGCAACGTGGTCTTGGGTATTACTGACTAAGAAGCAAAAGAGAAAAAGACAGAAAATGCTCCAGGCTATGGGTTACATGAGACTGTGTCTTTAAAAAAGAAAAAAAATCCATAGAGGATAACAAAAACAATAACTCTCATGTGTAAGATCCCTGGAGAGGAAAGGAAGGAAAGATACATCCCCAAACCAGAGTTTAAAGGATGCCATGGTCACTTACTAGAAATGTATCTATTGGTAGTTTTGTTTTTGTTTGTGTAAGAAGCTTAATCTGACTTATAGTAACACTGTGGACATGGAGGTCTTTTCACAGATTGTTAGCTGGATTCAGCTGATCTTGGTAAGGTAGCATATTCCAGGCCGGCCTGAGATCATGTTTTAAAAATAAAAAATAAAGAGTTCAATATGAACATCAAAATGTTAAACACTTTCAGGAGAAACTATTTTTTTTAATTATTATTACCTAATGGTATGGAATGTTTTCTCAGAGAATAATACATAAACAATCTCTAAAGAAAAAAAAACATTAAAAGTAGGAATTTCTGTTCTTTGAAAATCACACACACACAAAAAAAAGCAAAAACAAAAACAAAAAACCATGCCGGGTGGTGGTGGCGCATGCCTTTAGTCCCAGCACTTGGGAGGCAGAGGCAGAGTTTGAGGCTAGCCTGGTCTACAGAGTGAGTTCCAGGACAGCCAGGGCTACACAGAGAAACCCTGTCTCGAAAAAAAAAAAAAAAAAAAAAAACGAAAATCACTAGGAGGGGCGGACAAGATGGTTCACTGGGTAAAGGAGCTTGGTGACCAGAGTTCAAGCTCCCGACTACAGGAGGATGAAAATTAACTTCAACATTGTTGTGCTACATTGTATGGAGGTGTGTCTCTGTATATTCAGTTGCTAATTCTGCATCTGCTGAGAGCTAAATACTGGCAGGATCTTGGTATTGTTATTTCTGTGGCCCATTACCAGTCTTAGAGTTTGTGAATATTCAGTCCTCCTCACTAGCCCAGAGGCAATCTAGGTTTGTATCTGATTGGCTGTAATAAAGAGAGGAGCAAGCAGAGCTGGGCGAGAAGTGGAGGGCGGAACTTCCAGGCAGAGGAAGCGGGAAGATAGGAGAAGAGGCAGAAGCTGGAGATTCACCAGGGACACAGAGGTGGACCCTTGAGTCAGTGGAGCAGAGAGGTAGATTGGCCACCTGGGAGGACATGGAACCAGAATTAGTCAGGATACATTTAGAGTAGCTGGGAGACGGCCCTAGCTAGAAGGCCAAAGCTTTATTTAAAATATTAAAAAGCCTCTGTGTCGTTATTTATATCACTGATGGCTGAGATAGTCCTGGCTATACAACAGACACGCCATAGCATACATGTGTCAGTATACATGTACACGCATGAATGCACACATGTGCCCATACTCAAAAAATTACATAAATGTAATTTTCTTAAATCACTATCAAAGGAGTTTTGAAAAGACAAATTATAGAAAGAGGATATTTCCCACACTTGAAACCAGCGAGGAACTAGCTAGCATCTGCACCACACATGCATCTATAATTATTCTGCTTCCAACTCCTAACAGCTGGAATTACAAGTGCCCACCACACCCACCTAGCACTTAGGTGTGTGTTGGGGATCCAAACTCCAGTCTTCATGCTTGCAAAGCCAGGCTTGTCCCATGGAACCCCCTCCCCAGCTCCTGGGACATGGTATTTTATGTTTCCACAGCTAATGTATCAGTCCAATGACCACACTGGCCACTGGTCTCACCTTATATAAAGAAGTGTGCTTTTTTTTTTCTTTTTTCTTTTTTCTTTTTTCTTTTCTTTTCCGGTTTTTCGAGACAAGGTTTCTCTGTGTAGTCCTGGCTGTCCTGGAACTCACTCTGTAGACCAGGCTGGCCTCAAACTCAGAAATCCTCCTGCCTCTGCCTCCCAAGTGCTGGGATTAAAGGCGTGCGACACCACTGCCCGGCTAAGAAGTGTGGTTTTAACATGCATTTTTCAGGCATCTTGTCATGTGTGTATTGAACTAATTTTCAGTGGTTTGGTTATGTAGCAGAGGCTAGCATTTGTTTTCAGGTACTGGAGTTACAGGAATAAGCTATGCATCTGGATTTTATTGAACTTTAATACATATATGTGTGTGAGGCGTTTCCTTTTGTGAAGTGTCTGGTCAAAACGTTCATCTCTTTTGAAATGTTACTTATTTTACTATTTCTATTTATTTATGGAGCTAGAAACTGCACCTAGGACCTCATGAAACCTAGATACGTGTTCTACCAACTGAACTCTCCTTGTAGTTTTTAATCTATTTATTTTGACTATTTTTTAAGATTTATTTATTTATTTTATGTATATATAAGTACATTATAGCTGTCTTCAGACACACCAGAAGAGAGCATCAGATCCCATTACAGATAGTTATGAGCCACCATGTGGTTGCTGGGACTTGAACTCAGGACCTCTGGAAGAGCAGTCAGTACTCTTAACCACTGAGCCACCTCTCCAGCCCGACTATAGTTTTTTTTTGTGTGTGTGTTTTTTTAAGATGGTCTCACTATGGCTTCAAATTCATTTGCCTCTGTCTCCCTATTGCTGAGATTAAAGGCCTGCATCACCATGCCTAGCTTGATTAATTTTTAAATTAGCAGACGTAGTAGTGGGTTTCATTGTGACATTTTATACATACATACCATTATACTTTGTTTTTATCTATCCCTCCACTGCCTCTCTCAGTCCCTACCCCACCCCATCCTCTTGGTGGTCCCTTTATACTCTTTATTTTTGGAAGAAGGTTTCAAACTAGAAAAGAAAAAAAAAACAAATAAATTGTGCATGATAGTCTTGAATCTCTGGAAATTTGAAGCCAAACTGATCTACAAAGAAAATTCCAGAAAAAAAAAGAAAAAGAAAGAAGGAAAATTCCAGGATACCCAGGTCTGCATAGTGAAGTCTGTCTCAAAAATAAACAATGGGGGCTGGAGAAGTGGCTCAGAGGTTTAAAGCACTGGCTGCTTTTTCAGAGGACCTGGGTTCAATTTCCAGCAGCCACCCATTTGGAGACTCTAGTTCCAGGAGATCCATACTGTCTCTGGCCTCCAAGGGCTTCAGCCATGCATGTGGTACATATATATACATTCAGACAAAGCACTCATACATATAAAATAACTAAATGTAAAAGTAGATGATAGATAGATAGATAGATAGATAGATAGATAGATAGATAGATAGAACATACATACATACATACATACATACATACATACATAATACATGAAACAAACTTTCACTAAATTGTCCAGGCTGGCCTTGAACTCACTCTGTAGCCCAGGCTGGCCTTGCAATTCTAATCCTCCTACCTGAGCCTCTCCAGCACCTGGGATTTTAGGCCTCTGGAGCTGGAGGTATGTAGACAGTTGTAAGCTGTCTGATGTGAGCGTTGAGAAGTTAACTCAGGTCCTCTGGAAGAGCAGTATGTGTTCTAAGCACTGAGATATCTCTGAAGTGCCACATACATTTATTTTTAGTTGCTACAAAAATATATACAATTTCACCATATTATTCCTTTCCCCCCCCCCCTGATAAAAGCAACTTAGAGGAAAGAGTTTATGTGGCTTAAAATTCTAGGTCACAATCTATCATTAAGGGAAGTCAGGGCAGAAACCTAAGCAAGAACTTGATGCAGAGGCTGTAGAAGAACACTGCTTGCGAGCTCACTGGGAGATTCATGTTTAGCTAGGTTTTTTTGTTGTTGTTTTGTTTTGTTTTGTTTTGTTTTGTTTTGTTTTGTTTTTTTGATACAGCCCAGGACCACCTGCCTAAGATTGGTGCTTCCCACACTGGACTAGGCCCTCCTACATCAATTAATAACCAAAACAACCTTCCACAGACATGCCCATAGTCCAATCTGATGAGGATAATCTTTTTTTCAATTTTTTAAAACTTTTTATTGATTCTTTGTGAGTTTCACATCATGTATCCCAGATCCACTCATCTCCCCATCTCCTTGTATTCATCCTTTACTCTTGCAGTCTTCCTCAAAATAAAACACACACACACACACACACACACACACACACACACATGCAGAGAGAGAGAGAGAGAGAGAGAGAGAGAGAGAGAGAGAGAGAGAAACAGCAAAGCATAGAAAAACATCTCGTTGTGGAAATGTCACAGTGTCCCATAGTGTACCTCTGTCCACAGGTCTTTGCTTGCAAATGTCCATTGCAGTGAGTCTGGCTTGAGATCTCTGGCTTCTGTGACACCATCAACATTGACTCTTCCCAGTTATCCTGCTGTTCCCCTGTGTCATGGAGATTCTGCAGCTTCAGATCAGCCGAACTGGCCCTTTCACATGTCCTAACCGTTCGCAGGTGATATAGATTTGGGGGTGGGCCAGCTCAGAGTTCTGGATCTGGGCCTGGGTGGTAGAGGGTAATGTCTTAACTGAAACTCTCTTCGCAGGTGACGCTATCCTGTGTCAAGGTGACAGTTTTAGCCATTAGGACATGTGTCAGTGCAGCAGCAGAGATTTCAGCATGTGTATGCATCGTACAGCATTCGAGTCAGGCTAAACACATCTGTATCCTCAAGTGCTCATCCTTTCTTTATGGTGAGACTTCCAAATGTTTTCATTTTCTGCAATGCATATCGCAAAACTGCTGTCACCTTGCTCTGTAACACACAGCAAAGCTGTTGGCTCTTGGCACATGGTACCCATGATCAACCTTCCCATCCTTCCCTCTCCTTTTGTCTGTTCATTTGGGCTGCTTTTATCATTGTAAGAGGTATCCATGTGCCCCGGGATTAGGCTTATGTTCTATATTGTAAGTACTTTCTCCCAATCGGTAAATTGATTTCTCATTTTCTTACAGATATGTTGGGGGATCCAAAAGCTTGGTTTTTGTTAGTGTTATCTATGAAAATAGAGGCAGGTGAATTTCTGAGTTTGAGGCCAGCCTGGTCTACAGAGTGAGTTCCAGGACAGCCAGGACTACACAGAGAAACCCTGTCTCGAAAAAACAAAAAACAAAAAAAAACTATGAAAATATATTATCAACAAGCAGGCGCCCTTCTTCATAAATGAAGAAAATATTGTTTATGATGGGCCATTTATCAAGCCTCCTCATTAAGTGATTCTATCTGTAATTGGAGGAAGTGTCAGATTATCTTGGTTATTATTTTGTTTTGAGATAGGATCTCCTATAGCCAGGCTGACCTCTTGCTATACAGCCAACAATAACCTTGAACTTGTGATGTTCCTTCCTCTACCTCCCAAACACTGGGAGTTCAGATACGTTCCACCAATTATTAACTAATTGTGTCTGTATCATGTGAAAGTCAGAGACAATCGGTAGAAGTTGGTTCTCTTTTTCCATGTGTGTTCCAAGAACCAAATGGTGCTTCCCATAGAGCCACTCTGGTCCTCCCAACTCTAATTTTATGCAGTGCTATGTGTTGAACCCAGGACCTCGTGCCTGCTAGGCAAAGACTCAAGCATCAACTGAGCTCCAGCTCCAGCCCCAGCCCCTGCTAAACTATTTTTAAAACTATTTTACAATCACACAGAAGCATGTGAATGCTCTGATTTCTCATATTCTAACAAACCCTCCATATTTGTTATCTTTGCACCACTTTGACCAAAACACAGACCCACATTAGGGGTGGGTAGAACGGTTTCTTGTTTCTCTGTTCTTTGTCATAATGGGGAAGGCACAGCAACAGGAGGAGTTTTGCTGATAGCAGTGGGACCTGGGAAGTGGCAGGTTCATCACAGGGTGGCAGACAGGAATCAGAGAGAGCAGAACTGGAACCAGGCCACCCCTAGTGACCTACTTCAGCCAACCTGCTTTACCTACTTCCATCTCACTGGTTAGTGTTGCCAACTTGGCAAAAACTAGAGTCACTTGGGAAGACAGAACCTCGGTCGAGGATGACTTCCATCAGATTGGCCTGTGGGTGTGTCATCAAAGCGTTTTCTTGACTGATGATTGATGTGGAAGGATCTAGACCACTTGAGCATGCCAGTCTGCAACATTCCCTCATGGCCCCTGCTTAGTCTCTGCCACCAGGTTCCTACTCTGAGCTTCTTTCTTGGCTACATTTGATGATGGACTATAACCTAGAAGCCAAATTAACCCTTTCCTCCCCAAGTTGCTGTTGGTCGTGGTGTTTATCCCGGCCACAGGAATTCAAAGTAGGACTCCATGCCATGGCATGTGATGTTGTACCTTTTGTGGTTTTCATTTGCTATCTTCTACTGAACAGTGATACTAAGATCTTTTGGGTGACTTTTGACCATCTGTATCTTTTCTTTAGAGAAATTTCTAGGTGGGTGTCACTCCATTTACCCCCATTGGATTATTTGCTTTTACTGAACTGAATTTTTTTTAATCATTGAGGATACAAAGCTCCTTACCCTACATGTGATGTGCAAATATTTTCTCCGGTTTTGTGTGTCATCTTCATTATCTTAAAGATGCTGCTTGAAATAATAAATTGTTAATTTTAACAAAGTACACTTCGTATTTTCGTATTGTTGTTGCTTGGATCTTTCTTTTTAATTATGTACCTATGTCTCTGTGAGGCAGAGGCAAGAAGACCAAGAGCTCAAGGCCAACCTTGGTTAGATAGGGAACTCAAAACAAGACTGAATCACATGAGAAAATTACCTAAAGCCAAGTATGGTGGTCTGTTTGTTATTTTTATGTTGCTACAACCGAATGCCATGACAAGACAATCTATGAAAAAATTTATGAAAAGGGGATGAATCCATTAATGGTGAGCAAACAAGGCAGGAGCTCAATCTCAGACTGTAGGCATGACACAGAGGAAGTAGCTAGGAATGACCCTGTCTTTAAACTGTCAAAGTCTGCCTCCAGTGACATACTTCCTCCAACAAGGCCACACCTTCTAAACCTCCCCCAATAATGCCACAAACTAGGGGCCAAGTATTTGAATGCATGAACCTATAGGGGCCGTTCTCATTTAAGCCACCAGAGGGGCACAGCCTCAGAACTTGAGAGGTAAAGATTAGGGTGATCAGAAATTCCAGGTCATGTCCAGCTAGATAGCAAGAGAGTCCCAGGCTGGCTGGAACTACGTGAGACTCTGCTGGAGGAAAAAAAAAAAAAAACTTTAGAAAGGAAGAAACCACCGGTGGGCGGTGGCGGCGCACGCCTTTAATCCCAGCACTTGGGAGGCAGAGACAGGCGGATTACTGAGTTCAAGGCCAGCCTGGTCTACAGAGTGAGTTCCAGGACAGCCAGGGCTACTCAGAGAAACCCTGTCTCGAAAAAAAAAAAAAAAAAAGGAAGAAACCCTTCTTTAAGACTGAGCTACATTGTTGGCCTAATATCAAGGAATAATGCCATGCCAAGGATCCTAGGACCAACCTGACATAGCTCCAAGGTGAGATGTAGCCCTAAGAGCAGCCTTAGAGAAGGGCAGCAGAGCTGGCTTCTCAGAAGCCACAAGATGCAGGTTGGAGAAAGCTGATGAGAGTAGTGCAGGATACCGTGGATGAGAGCCCTGCCCTTAGTGACCGAGGAGTCGGATGCCCCTATGCTTGGGATGGATGGTACTCAGGAGCTCGTTCTTCTGGGTGAGGTTAACAACTAGCCGGGTGAAGGAACTAAAGCTCCGATGGAAAGTTCCAGGGGAGCACAGCCTCATCCCCTCCAATGGAACACAATTTCAAATCTCCAGGGAGCACAGCTTTACCCCTCCGAAGGATCACAGCTTCAGTCCTCCAGAAGAGCACAGCCTCACCCCTCCAGAAGGTGTTAATGCCGAGTGGATTTTGAAAGTGTGGAGACTGGAGCTTTGTACAGATCTCAGCATTGCCTTTGTTTCCCCAACTCCAAATATACTTGGAAGATACTTCCCACGTGTAGCATTAACCATCCCCACCTCTGCCTTCCAAGGGCTGGGATCAAAGGCATGCTCCACCACACCCAGCAAGGTTAGCACCTTAATTTCTACTTTATGAGGATACGTGTTTGTCTGCACATATGTGTGTGCACTGTGTGCCCACAGAGATCAGAGTCAGATACTGGATCTCCTGAGACTAGAGTTACAGATAGTTGTAAGCTTCAATGGAGGTGCTGGGATTTGAACCTAGGTCCTCTGGAAGAGCAGCAAGTGCTCTTAACTGCTTCATCGTCTCCCCAGCCCACACCCTAACTTCAATTTTAGAGAGCACACAAAGAAGTCACTCAAATACATCATCTTTTCTTTCTGCTGTTTCTCCTCCATTTACCTCTTCCCTCCTCTGCCTTTACTTTTAGTTGTGTGTTGACTTTTTTAAAAAAAGGTTTATTTATTTATTTATTTATGTATTTATTTATTCATTTTGGTTTTTCGAGACAGGGTTTCTCTGTGTAGCCCTGGCTGTCCTGGAACTCACTCTGTAGACCAGGCTAGCCTCGAACTCAGAAATCTGCCTGCCTCTGCCTCCCAAGTGCTGGGATTAAAGGCGTGCGCCACCACCACCCGGCTAAGAGATTTATTTATTGTATGTGAGTATACTGTCACTCTCTTCAGACACACCAGAAGAGGGCATCGGATCCCATTACAGATGGTTGTGAGCCATCACGTGGTTGCTGGGAATTGAACTCACCACCTCTGGAAGAGCAGTCAGTGCTCTTAGCCACTAAGCCATCTCTCCAGTCCCCATGTATTGACTTTAAAAAAAAAAAAAAAAAAAGACTTTTGGAGCTGAAAAGATGGCTCAGCAGTTAAGAGTGCTTGCTGCTTTTATAGAGGACATGAGTTCAGTTTTCAGCATCCATATTAAGTTACTCAAAACTGTAACTCCAGATCCAGGAGATTTAGTGCCCTCTTCAGGGCTCTGTGGGAGCACCCACAAGTGCACATACACAGACACATTTACACACATTAATAATAAGATAAATCTTAAAAAATAAAATAAAAAAGGCTGTTGTTGTTATTGTTGTCATTGTTGTTGTTTGAGACAAGGCCTCACTATAAAGCCCAGGGTGGCCTAGAACTCACAGGAATTCAGTTGCTTCTACCTCCTAGGGCTGGGATTAAAGGCATGTACCACTACACCTTGCATTACTAAAATAAAAATTAAAACTAGACATGGAAAAGGGAACTTTATAATAGATAGAAGAAAGGGATAAATCCCTACAAATATACTAACCCAAATCAAATCAAGTAGTACCTGATCAATGTAATATCAGACCTATCTATCATTATGATATAATAAGTCATATCAATTTTTTTTTGGTTTGGTTTTTCGAGACAGAATCATATCAATTTATATCAGAGCTATAGCAAACAATCAGACTGAAAAGTCTCCCCATGGAGGAAGGCTCAGGACTAGGTGAATTCCCTGCTGCACTCCGTCAGACCTTCCGCATCTGTCATCAGTACCCCTCGACCTATCATCACATGCAGTGACCTACCACACACAGTGACCTATCACACACAGTGAGCTATCACACACAACGACACACAGGCGACTGGAGAATAACCAAGCACTCTGTGTTGGTCTGTATATGCTTGACCTAGGGAGTGGCCCTATTAGGAGGTGTGGCCTTGTTGGAGTGGGTGTGTCACTGTGGGTATAGGCTTTAAGACCCTCACCCTAGCTGCCTGGAAGTCAGTATTCTACTACCAGCCTTCTGATGAAGATGTAGAACTCTCAGCTCTGCCTGTACAATGCCTGTCTGGTTGCTGCTATGCTCTTGCCTTGACAATAATGGACTCAACCTCTCAACCTGTAAGCAGCCCTAATTAAATGTTGTCCTTTATAAGACTTGCCATGGCTATGGTGTCTGTTCACAGCAGTAAAACTCTAACTAAGACATGCTCTCTGTAAGTTCAACGAATAAAAGAAATAAGAAGGAAAAGAAAGGAAACAAAACTGCTCATAGGTATGGTGGAAGAGAAAGTTTATTATAGACACATGGAAAAGGGACCAGAAGCAGGGACCTTTGGGAGAATCAAGAGTGTTCATGACCCCGAGCTGAGCCATGTGGGAGAAGGCAAGGGAGTGGAAAGGGGGCCAGGTACAGCAGCCAGGAGGCCCAAAGGTGCAAGCAGAGCAGGTAACCAAAAAGACTGGATTATGTAAGGAAGAGAAGCCCAGTCCCCTAGGCTGGGGAGTTCAGGGTAGGGGGCAGGGTATGGCAGCCTGCAGCGCCTTGTAACAGGTAGGGACTAAGGAAGGCAGAGAGAACTTGGTGGCCAGATCTGCTTTGATAGTTAAATAGGTACCTCAGCCTTTTGTCCTGGGTTTGAAACTGAAGTCAGTATCATTCTGATGCCAAAAACTGATACAGTTAGAACAAAAGAAAGAAAAAAGGAGGGCAGAGGGAGAAAAGAAAAAAAAGTTGATAACTCTTTCCCTGATAAACACAGAAACACAGATTCTCAATAAACATTTGAAAACTCAATTCAACAGCACTTTTCAGATAACATGCTGGCTTCATTCCTGGAAGCCACGGTTCAACATATGGATATCAGTAAATATATAACGCATAGCCAGGCATGTGACTAAGACAGAAGAGCCACATCTAACATACACGAAGCTCTGGGTTTGATCCCAGGCACCCCATAAACCAAACATAGTAATATGTATCTACAACCCTAGAACTCAGGAAGATCACAAGTTCAAGGTCATGATTGGCTATGTAGCAAGTTCAAAGTTAGCCTGGATCTTTACAACCCTGTCTTAAAGGGAAAAAAAAGTAATAACAATACGCAAATAAACTTAGGGGCAGAACTCACATGACCATCTCAATAAATGCAGGAACTAGATGCAGAACTCCTGCAGGGACCAATGAAGGAACAATGCCTTCTGGCTTACTACCCCTCTCTGGCTTGCTCGGTTACTTTTCTTTTACAATTCAGTCACATGTGGCTAGGGATGGCACCGCCCACAGTGGACTGGGGCCTCCTACATCAATGCAATTTGAAAACTGCCCCACAACATGCCCACAGACCAATCTGATGGAGGCAGCTCCTCACTTGAGGTTCTTGCCTTGGCTTCCCTTGGTGATGGATTGGAATCTGTTAGCCAAATAACCCTTTTTCTCCTTGAGTTGCTTTTGGCCAGTGCTTTATAACAGCAACATAAAACAAACTAGAACAGGAATGTGGAGAGGGTTAAAAATATATAAACAGAAAGGGCAAAATCAAAGTATACTCATTTACAGACAACATGACCCTATACTTAAAAGACCCTATAGGACAGAGAATATAGCTCAGTTGTAGAAGAGTTACCTAGCATGCATAAGGTCCTAAAGACAATTCCCAACACCACAAAAACGAAACAAAATAACCTTAAGAACTCATCTGGAATCACTTTGAGCTGTTAAACTCTTTCAGCAAAGTAGCAGGATATGAAATAAACATACAACAAAAAAGTAGGTTTTCTATATACCAATAATGAACTTTCTAGGAAAGAAATTGGAGCATGACGTGTGTGTGTGTGTGTGTGTGTGTGTGTGTGTGTGTGTGTGTGTGTCTGGGATCCTATTCACAATAGCCTTTAAAAATAAATAAATAAACCAACCTAGTAGACTAGGGCTGCCATGGCTGCCTCCTCTCCCAAGCTTTGAACTTGACCATGACACCAAAGACAAAAAGATGAAGAAAGTTGCGAATAGTCAGATAAGAAAGGAAGACACAGTAAGCAGATCAGGGGACAAGGCCAGAAGGAAATGTCCCAAAGACAGGGCCAGCCAAGCTCACCCCTCCAGTCCTGTTTGACAAAACTGCACCTGACAAATTCTGCAAGGAAGTGTCCAAGTGTAAGTTCATTATTCCAGGTGTGGTCTCTGGGAGACTGAAACCTTTCAGGAGCAATTTAGTAAAGGACTTACCAGTTGGTATCAAAGCATAGAACCCTTGTAATTTACACCAGGAACACAAAGTGTCGAGATACATCAGCTGCTTGAGAAAACCTGTTCAGACAAATGTATATTTGAAAAAAAAATAAAAAGGTTATTAAATAAAGAAACTAGTAATAAACCCAGCCAAGAAGGTAAAAGAACTTTACAATGAAAACTTTAAAACACTTTTTTTTTGTCTGTTTGTTTTGTTTTTTCGAGACAGGGTTTCTCTGTATAGCCCTGGCTGTCCTGGAACTCACTCTGTAGACCAGGCTAGCCTCAAACTCAGAAATCTGCCTACCTCTGCCTCCCAAGTGCTGGGATTAAAGGCGTGCGCCACCACCGCCCAGCACTTTGAAACACTTAAGACTTTGAAGAAGACACTAGAAGACGGAAGGACATCTGGTTCATGCTTATAGATTGACAGAATATTGTGGAAATGGCTATACTACCTAAATCAATACACATCAAAATGTACTAATATTCTTGATCAAACTAGAAAAGCAATACTAAAACTCACAGAAGCACAGAAGACCCTAAGTAGCCAATGCAATCCAGTACTTGATCTCAAATTATACTACAGAGCCATAGTAACAAAACCAGCATGGTATAGGCACACAGGTACAAACAGAAATGTAGACCAACAAAATAATAGAAGACTCAAAAATAAAGAATCCAGAGCTTTAGCTCAGTTGGTAGTGGGCTTGCCTAGTGTGTATTAGTCACTGGGTTCAATCCCCAGCACCATGTGAACTGGGTATAGATACCTGCACCTGTATTATCAGCACTGACGTGAAAGGGTTAAAAGTTCAAGACCTTTCAGTGACTTAGAAGCCAACAGGACTACATAAGACCCTGTCTCAACAACAACAACAGATGCCAGAAATAAACCTATGCAACTATCTGATATTTAAATTTTTTATTGAGTGTGTGTGTGTGTGTGTGTGTGTCTGTGTGTGTGCCATAGTGCTTGTATGGAGGTCAGAGAACAACTGGAAAGAGTTGGTTCTCCTACCATGTGCACCCTGGGGATCTAACTCCGGTTGTCTGTCTGTCTGTCTGTCTGTCTGTCTGCCTGACTGTCTGTCTGTTTTTATTTTGTTTTGTTGTTGTAGGAGGGTGAGGCAGAGTCTCTCTATGTCTCCCTGGCTGTTCTGGAACTCATGTAGATCAGGCTAACCTCAAACTCACAGAGACCCTTTTGCCTCAGCCTCTCCAGTGGTAGGATTAAAGGTGAGAATTATGTCCAACCTCGGTTGTTTGGTTTTATAGCGAGCACCTTTATCCATTTTGCATCTCTGTGGCCCTAAAAAGAATTTTTTTTTTTTTTGAGATAGAGTCTCATGGAGTCCAAGCTGAAGCAGAACTTGGCTACGTACCAAAAGATGACCTTGGACTTCTGACCTGCAGTGTGCTGGGGTTACAGGCCTGTACCAGCAACTCTGCTTTTTGTTGTTAGTTGTTTTTGTTTGACACAGAGAATTACACTGTAGCATAGGCTGACTTGAAACTTGTCATTTAGACCAGGCTGGCCTCAATCTTTGGTGGTCCTCCTGCCTCCACCTCTTGGGTTTGTTTTTTGAGACAAGATCTGATGGTTACTTGAAGGGAGAGAGGGGAGAATGGAAGAATTAAGGCAACCATCACACCTTGGAGAGTAGACAGAGAGACAGACAGACAGAGAGATTCTCATTGCAAAGAAAGCAATCCAAATGAAGCTAACAGAGAGTAGGAAAAGCTTTGTCACGTAGACTCTAAGAGGATGTTGATATTTAAAAATTGAACATCCAAGGGTTTCTAAATGAACAAATAAATAAAACAAATGTCTCAAAGGAAGAAATACAAATGGCCAGTTAGTATATGAAAAAAAAATTCAGATCCTTAGCCATCAAGAAAAATGCTAATTAAAACCACATCAAGATTCCATAGCAACTCAATCACAGTGACTACAATCAAGAACTACATGAAGCTGAGAAATAGCCCAGATGGTGGAGTGGAGTGCTGACCTAGTGGGCACAAAGCCTGGATTCTCTTTAGAACATTTTTTTCTTAAGCTTCAGCATGAGATTATAGTTACCTCTTGAGAACAGCCAGTTTGGGTATTTTTGGGTTTTTTGTTTGTTTGTTTGTTTGTTTTGGTTTTGGTTTTTTTGTTTTGTTTTTTGTTTGTTTGTTTTTTTCAAGACAGGGTTTCTCTGTGTAGCCCTGGCTGTCCTGAAGCTCACACTGTAGACCAGGCTGGCCTCAAACTCAGAAATCCACCTGCCTTTGCCTCCCAAGTGCTGGGATTAAAGGCATGCACCACCATTGCCCAGCTAGGTATTTTTGTTTAATATTCTTTAGACTGACTCATTAATACTCCAAAATCACAGCCAGGCGGTGGTGGCTCACACCTTTAATCCCAGCACTTGGGAGGCAAAGGCAGGTAGATTTCTGAGTTCAAGAGTTCGAGGCCAGCCTGGTCTACAGAGTGAGTTCCAGGACAGCCAGAACCTCACAGAGAAACCCTGTCTCGAAAAAACAAAAACAAAACAAAACAAAATCACTATAATACTAATGATCCAAATGTATCAGCCTCTAGTTTGTTTTGTTTTTGAGACAATATCTCTCACTGCGTATTCATGATTGTCCTGAAATTCATTATACATGATGGGGTGACTTTGAACTCACAGAGTTCCATCTGCCTCTGCCAAGTACTAGATTAAAAGCGTGTGCTATCAAGCCCAGACAGACATTAGTTCTAACTATATAGAAGAAAGTAAATCAAGCACTGCTGCCACAAATATTATTTGGAGGTTTCTACCCCACCTTAGATCATTTAATTCCCAAATAAAGGACATAAACTTTTATATTTATAATAAGCCTTAAAAGCAGTAGAACTGCCGGGCAGTGGTGGCACATGCCTTTAATTCCAGCACTTGGGAGGCAGAGGCAGGCAGATTTCTGAGTTCGAGGCCAGCTTGGTCTAGAGAGTGAGTTCCAGGAGAGCTAGGACTACACAGAGAAACCCTGTCTCAAAAAACAAAAATAAAACAAAACAAAAAAGCAGTAGAGCTAGGTAGCTATCAACCCTCTATGCTATTCTGTCTACTTCCCTGTCAATAACCCTGAGACATCACTTGCCATGCTCCTCCAGGGCTGCTCCTACTCCAACAGGCCAGCCCTCATGGCCATGGACTCATGACCCACCTACCTCATGTCTCCTTCTTTCCCTAGGTCCTCTTCTTTCTCCTTATGGTCCCTGTCTTAGACTCCAAGTCCAGGAACTGAAGTCCCACCTACCTCTTCTGCTCAGCTACTGGCTGTAGACATCTTTATTAACCAACCACGAATAACTTGGGAGGCCAGGTTTATACAACAAAAGCTGGTATACTTGAGGAGCTCCTAGTCTTGGAACAACCAGATCTTGGGGTACAGAATTTAGCATTTGAATATAAGCAGCACCAGACCAATCCACTATAAAAACACAGCATCTGTGGGGTTCAAATAGTAAGGAAAAGAAAGATCTGGGGAATCAGGTTTCTTTTGTTCATTCATTCATTCATTCATTCATTCAATAAATACCTATGGAATACACATTATGTGCCCACTGCCTTTTCTAGGTGCTAAATAGGCACAAGTTAAAAAACACTTTTAAAGGAGTAGAGAGATGGCTCAGGAGTAAAGAGCACTGGATGCTCTTCCAGAGGTCCTGAGTTCAATCCCCAGTACCTACATGGCTGTTTCTCCAGTTCAGGAGGATCCGATGCCCTCTTCTGGTCTTTGAGGCACTGAGCACCCAAGTACTACACAGCCGGCCAAATACTCATATACATAAAATACACTTTAAAACAGATTTTTTTTTAAAAAATAAAAACAATAAGACCACAATTGTCATGGACATATAATTATTATTATAATGTAAAACTTCATGAAAAAGTTAAAGTACATTTAACAGACATGTATAGACATGTACAATGTTATATGCCTTTAATTCCCCAGCATTGAGCAGGCTGAGTCGGGAGGATTGCCATGAGTTTGAGGTCAGCCTGGGCTACATAGTAGTTTCCAGGTCATCCTTGGCAAACAGTAAGAATTGTTTCAAATCTTGACTCAGTTTTCCAAAACATAATGCTCATCTTTCCGAAAAGAACACAGTGGCCTGAGTCTGTGGTCCAGAACGGCCGTCTCAGCCCTTGAGGGGCAGTGAAGGATGATTGGGAGTTCAAGGACAGCCTTGAACTATATAAAATGTTTGAGGCTAGCCTGAGCTGTATGAGACCCCATGTCAAACAGTAACAAAAAGCACAATGAGAATTGGAGAGATGTTTTAGTGAGTGAAGAAACTTCATTCAAGCCTGACCAGGGCCACAGGGTTGAAGAAAAGCTGACTCCCACAAAATATCTCACACACGCACACAGACACACACACAGACATACATACACACACACACACAGAGCACACACACAAAGCACAGACTGTTTCCATTCCCATCCTCTGATCCTAGATTCCAACAGACATCTCACTTAAGGAACTCTTCTGACTATAATGTAACTTGTTAGCCTGACCTTGAAATGCTGTTCCCCCTGCTTCTACCTCCAGATGCTGGGCTCATAGGCCTGCTCCTCCATGTCCCCAGCACATTCATTAGCCTGCGCTGTGTGTGCAGATGTTTCCAGGAATAACTTTAGATGAAGATACAAAAGCACATTTTAAAAAATCTGATTCTATGAATATCAATGCTTAGAAATAGAGTAAAGAAGAACGACATGATACCATAGTGAGAAGACTATAGATTGATTTATAATTAATTTTAAATAAGGCTGGAGAGATGGTTCTGTGGTTAAGAGCAGTTACTGTTTGTCCAGAGGACCTGAGTTCAATTCCCAGCATCCACATCTGGTGGTTCACATTCACCTGTGACTCTAGCTCCAAAGGGGATCCCTCTGCACACACAGCTCACACACACGTAATTAAAATAACCAAAAATTATTTAATATTTTAAATAATATTTAATATGTATAATAATAAAATAATATTTAATTTTAATTTTTTTTTGTTTTTTGTTTTCTCTGTGTAGCCCTGGCTGTCCTGGAACTCACTTTGTAGACCAGGCTGGCCTCGAACTCAGAAATCCACCTGCCTCTGCCTCCCAAGTGCTGGGATTAAAGGCATGTGCCACCACCGCCCAGCTAATTTGAATATTTTTAAATAACACTAGAATAACTATATTAAATAATAGCACCTACACAGAGAAACCCTGTCTCGAAAAACCAAAAAAAAAAAAAAAAAAGTGGCACCTAGAGGCAGCACATAGTAATTGATTAAATAACAGCTCAGTGGAAGGGCACATACTTAGAAGGAGGAAAGCCCTGGGTTTATCCTAAGCACCAGAACAACAACCCTATGAAAGCACAGTTTAGCTATAGTGATGTTGAAAGAAATTATGAAGATTATACATACTGAGTTCAAGGCAAGAGATGTAGCTCAGACAGTAGGCTTACCTCACCTGAGCCTTGAGATTGATCCTGAGCACTGAAAAAAACACAACAACCAAACTGCATTAAAAAACGTAAAGAATACAAGCCCCATTCTGTGTGACTTGTGGGAGCTGCTCTCTTGAAGAGATTTGGGGAGGGCATTGAGGGTCAGGACAGCGGTGGAAACAATACAGGACAGTGATGCAGGAGTGGAGGGGCAAGGCCTGGTGACCTGAAGGAGCAGGCTGGGCTGTGTGTGGTTTTATCGAAAACAAAGACAGGCAGCACTTGAGCTAATCAGTTGTCAGCTCGTGGGAGCCTCTGGCCTGGTATGTATCCATCCTCACGCATGCTATCTTCGTGAGAAAGAAATGTACAAAGATTCTGGGAGCTGCCTCTGCCTTTCATCTCTTTTGGTATTGGGTACACGGGGATGTGTCTATGGCTAGTTAGTAAATACTTTAGTACTAGTGAAGAAATGCACTTACATTTTTTTTTCTTAAAGAATAGTATTCATATGGAATAAAATATGCATCATGTGTGCTTGGTGGATTGTCACAAACTCAGTGAACGCCCACCCCAGGCCTGTTGGCACAGGTTTGTAACCCTCACTGGTCAGAATGCCAAGGCACAGAGATGGGAAATTCAGAACCTGTCAGGCACATAGAGTGAGTTCAATGACAGCCCAGGCACTTTAGAGAGAGCCTCGCTCAAAATAAAAACATAAGGAACGGCTGGGGTTGGGGTTGGGGGTGCAGCTTGCTGCTGAAGGCTTATCTATTCTGTGAGAGGCCCTAAATTCAAAGCCCAGTGCCGCAAAACCAAAAACCACAAAGAGCCCAGAAAGCAGTGTTAATCCTTTGGTTTTTTGATTTGTTCTTGTTGTTTAGATACATCACTAGGCTATTGTTGCATTCCAAACTCTTCAGCTACAACTCAGTCTTTCCTCTGTTGAACTAGTGTGATCTTTCAATATAGGAGAGAATTTCTCAAACTTCACAGAAGAAATCAAAAACTTAAGATTATTGGCCCGTATTTTACTTTATTTTTTTTTGAAAGATTTATTTTTATTGTTTTTAACTCTGCGCTGTCGGAGGAGCTAAGATGGGAGGAGTAAGGAGAGAAAGAGAAAAAGGAAGTGGGGGGGAAGATGTAGGAGGATGAAGAGCCACGCAGGTATGGAGAGCAGTCCCGGGTAACAACTTATATTTAGTTAGCTAATTGGGAAACACTGTCTAATTGTATGGGCATATTGTTACTGAGCATTACCAAATACATAAAGCCTTTGATTAATATTTAAGCTTTAGAGTCTCATTTCTACCAGCCCATGTGGATGGCGGGATGGTCTGGGCAAAGCCCAGCCTTGTAGAGACAGCATGGAAGATTGGCAGAGCTATCTCCCACGCTGGCCGTCTCGTGGGTGGCAGGGCCGGTGGCTCTGTCCGTCTGAGCCAGGGGCCTGAGCCGGAACTCGTGGCCACAGGCCTAGGCTAGTCGGGAACATGGCAGCTGGTTAAGAACAAGCCAAATTGTGTGCCTCTGATTTAAAATATTACCACTATACTGTGTAATTGTGTGTGTTTGTGTCTGTGTGTCTGTCTATCTATCTGTCCATATTGTAGACATGTGTACATGGATGATGCGCTGGAAGCCAGATGCATCCGCATCCGTTTGCAGTGTCGTGAGGCATCTGACATACAAGCTAGGAATCAAAGTTGAGTCCGCTCAAATAGCTGAGCAGTCTCTCCAGCCCTCAGCTAGTATTTTAAATTAAAATTTCAAATAGCCTTTTTTTTTTTTTTTTTTTGGTTTTTCGAGACAGGGTTTCTTTGTGTAGCCCTGGCTGTCCTGGAACTCACTGTAGACCAGGCTAGCCTCGAACTCTCGAACTCTCGAACTCAGAAATCCGCCTGCCTCTGTCTCTCAAGTACTGGGATTAAAGGCTTGTGCCACCACCGCCCGGCTCAAATAGTCTTGATAGTAAGCAATTACCTATTTTGAATTTCATTGCCCAAGACAAAGAAAACAAAAATCAATTTATATACTTTTTTTTTTAAAGAACTGGCTTTTGGTTTCTGATATTCATTTTTATATTTTTCTTTCTACTATTTTTGTCTGGTTCTTGTTTAGCGTCTGATTTCATTGTATCTTCTTCCACTGTTGAATTTTTCTTGGAACCCGTAGAGCGTGCGTGCATGCGTGAGTGCGTGAGTGCGTGCGTGTGCATGTGTGTGTCTTCTGCTTTGATTACTGCTTTTACCCATGTGTCTCTCTCCCTCCCACCCCCCCTCCCCCCCCCCCCCCCCCCCCCCCCTCTCTCTCTCTCTCTCTCTC
>NW_021604585.1:5209501-5227634 GCF_004785775.1 Grammomys surdaster | reverse complement strand
CTCTCTCTCTCTCTCTCTCTCTCTCTCTCTCTCTCTCTCTCTCTTTCCTTCTTTCTTTTTAGATAGGCTTGAAGCAGTTGGTAGAGACAATCACCTGTCCCCACAGGTTCTTGACCGACCATCCTCCTCAAAAAACAGAGTGGTCAGACAGTGAAGGGTACAGAGGGGAAGTACTTAGTTGCAAATTAGCAACTTTAAACAGGATAAAAAAGACTGCCACTCGGGATTCCATGGAACAGGTTTGAACTCTAGGTAGCAGCTGCTGCAGGCTGAGCGCCATTGCAACTCTAAGAATTCTCTGACCCCTTGAGGGTACAAAAAAAAAAGTAGTAGTCCCTTCTGAAGCAAGTCAGCAGGTCACCCACTGGAGTCACAGGTCAGTCAGCAGTCAGGCAGGAAGAAGCTTCAAGAATAAATTCCTCTCCGCAGCCAAAACTCAACATTTCAGAAGCTAAGGTAGGAATGGGGTTTCCTCCATCCCATCTCACTCCTGCCTGCAGCGACTACTTGGGTCCTGGAAGCTCCCTGTCCAGGGCAGGCACATAAAGTCTCCGGTGAGTCTGTCCCCGGTCAAATCTCGAAGGCAGCCGATTTTCCCAGTGAACAAGCAGGCTTGGAGCCAGACCCTGAGTCTTCCCTGTAACTGACCAGGAGCCTTTAAGGCAGGCTCTTGTGTGTGGCCCATCTTCTTCTTCCTTTATCATTTTCTGAATCTTTGAGACTTGAGCCGCATATCCCACACCTGGAATTAAAACAAAAACATATTCACATAATAGTTCTGTGTTTTTTGGCTTTTTTTTTTCCAAAGAAACCGAAATTCTCACTACATGGTTTTAAAGCAGTCTCTTCGCTGAGGATGTGTATGTAGTAGCACACATCTTTAATCCAGCACTCGGGAAGCAGAGGCAAGTGGATCTCTATGAATTTGGTGCTAGCCTGGCTTACATATACTGTCTCAAAAAAAAAAAAAATGTAGGCTATTGATGCCGATTCTAAAAAAAAAAAAAAAGCCGGGCGGTGGTGGCCCACGCCTTTAATCCCAGCACTTGTGAGGCAGAGGCAGGAGGATGTCTGAGTTCAAGGCCAGCCTGGTCTACAGAGTGAGTTCCAGGACAGCCAGGGCTACACAGAGAAACCCTGTCTCGAAAAACAAAAACAAACAAACAAGCAAACAAACAAAATTTCAATCTGGGGAGTGGTGGCACACACCTGGGATCTCTGTGAGTTCTTGAGCCCAGCCTGGGCTACAGAGAGAGTTCCAGCCAGGGCTACACAGAGAAACCCTGTCTCAGAAAACAAAAACAAACAACCAACAACAAAAATCTCTTTCAATTTCAATGTTGCATTTTAATCCCTGAGAACCATTTTATATTTTTGACATAGTTTATTCAGAATAGTTTAAATTTTTCACCATATTTTCTTTCCCTATATAAGATTTAGGGGACACTTTGTTCAATTTCTAAACAGATGGAGATTTTAAAGCATCTTTTTTCTTCAAAGTGTTTTATGAGCCCCATGATGCGAGTCAGCACACAGTAGGAGTCAGCACACAGTAGGAGATTCCGGTTTCCTTTCTGTGTGAGGGCCTGTTATTCACTTGTTGTTTGCTTGGGTTACCATTAGCAGGCTTATGACAAGTAGATAGCCCTGTAAGGCTCTTGTACCTTACCTGAGAAGCATTCTGCCAGAATCCCACTATTCTCAAGTCTGTTAGATTTCAACCTAACTTGAGGAAGAAGGAAAAAAAAAAATAACAGCTCAGAATGTTCTAGAAGGACCCCGCCTCCCAGCCCCCATTTTGTTAATATAACAAAAGGAAATCAAGTTCTTGTCTTTGCAGTTATTTAAATAACAATTTTTAATGTAATCAGTTTAACATTGAGCTTTTATTGTACTTAATGTTTTGACCGACTGCATCACAACACTGGTCAATAAATAAAGGATTAGAAGGTTGGGCCTGGGCTGTAAACCAAACTGGCCGCAGAGTCAAATTGTCAGTAGCGTTTGTGTATGGTGGTGGGAGGGGTGGGAGACATCACATACTGCTTCCTGGCCTTACACACAGCAAGCAGCGTTAGGAATTCCTTTAAACCTTCAGGGGTTTCCACTCAGGTAAAGCTGGATCCTTGGATTCACCACAGAAAGGAATTTCAGGAAAAGCCAGTCTGAAGAAACATGGGAAGTTTTTTAAAAGGCGTTTTTAAAGGTTGGAGAAATGGCAGCTGTTATAAGTGAGGACTGAGCCTGGATCACTGGACCCCTGTAAAGCCAGATACGGTAAGATCTGTTTGTAATCCCAGAGCTCCTTCCGTAAGGTGGCAGGCAGACAGGAGACTCTTGGAAGCTCCCGGGCCAGCTAGCTTGGAATGCCCAGTGAACAAGAATCCTTGTCCCAAACAAGGTAGAAGGTTAGGACTGACACCTGAGGTTGTGCTCTGACCTCCACACTTGCCCCATAAGATTATGACACAAGCATGTGCACGCATGCACGCACACGCACACAGAGGGGCAGGAGGAAGAGAAAAGAGATTTAAAGATATGAATAACGTAAGATTTCTGGTGACTCATGGAGTTACTAGAAAAAGAGGGGCCCAGGGAAAGGGTGGAGCTCCCGCCAGTGTGGGCTCAGCTCCACAAAGGAGTTCCTAACCTCACTTAACTGTTTTCTTTAGCCATAGATAGGACTTGGATGCACTCTAGAGTTACCTTCAAAGGATTGCTAAGGAGTTTAAACGAGATCCCAGGCTAGCCCCTGAGGGCTAACAGGCAAACATTGTCATTAGGCAAAATCATAGGTGTGGAGGCAGGAAGTTAAGAGCACCCTCCCTGTAAACTGAGAGAATAGTCCCGCTGTGAGCATCTAGGAGAAGGGTGGAGTGCTACCCAGGGTCACACATTCTAACTGGTTTACTGTTCCTTTAATATTCTTTCCTGAAATGCTTCTGCATAAATGAACTCTTTTTTTTTTTTTTTTTTTTTTTTTTGCTGGCAACCTTCACAGCAAAGGTTAGTTGGGCTGGAAACCTTGATTCTCAAGTAGGAAGCTTCACCTAGACTCTAGAGTTTGGGGTCCCTCTGCCCTCTTCATGGCCTTTCTTTCCCTGCCATTCAGCCTTGTCTCAAAAAATGACTCACCAGCCAGGCAGTGGTGGCGCACACCTTTAATCCCAGCACTTGGGAGGCAGAGGCAGGCAGATTTCTGAGTTCGAGGCCAGCCTGGTCTACAGAGTGAGTTCCAGGACAGCCAGGGCTACACAGAGAAACCTCATCTCGAAAACAACAACAACAAAAGTACACAAAAACCCGATTCGCCAAAAAGGAACTTCTGCGTTGAGATTGAGTCCTAGAACCTAAGTAATTAAAAAGAAGAAGAGGAAGAGGAGGAGAAAACAAAGACCCAACATGAAAATCAACATGCTTTAGTAGACATACCAGCCACCTTACCAGTCGCTTAGGTATATAAGCCTCTATTTTACAGTCTCTGTATTTTAAAAAGAAATTGAGAACCACCAAAAGAAAGCAGCTTGTTTATAGGTTAGGCGGCACAGGAGAGCTAAACCCTCACACTCTTACCAGAGGCCCAAGGACTGGATTCAGCCGGGGACCGTGGGCATGCTGGGACTGTGGGCATGCTGGGACTGTGGACATGCTGGGACTGTGGACATGCTGGGGACCGTGGGCATGCTGGGACTGTGGACATGCTGGGACTGTGGGCATGGTGACTTGGCTGTGAGGTCAGCTGTCTCAGTCTCTTCCTAGAGGCAGAGCTCAGCCTTTTCTCTGCTCTGGCATGGCATTCCTAAGGCAATTCTAATTCTTTAGGGTCCATTGTTTGTTCCCGTTTCAGCCCTTTTTCAATAGACTTTGGATTTTTCTTTATCTTCTGGACACAAAGCTGCAACAAAATCCTACCCAGTCTTTTTGAATACCTGTCTTCTGATAAGAACCTCGGATGAGGTTTCTTTCCTCTTTTTGAGATAGGGTCTTACCACGGCTAGCTTTGAACTCATAGAGATGCCCTTGTCTCTGCCACCTGAGTGCTGAGTTATGTCTTGGTCTTAGTGGTGTTCATCCCTCTCTCCTCCTCCCTTCCCTCCCTCCTCCCCTCCTCCCCTCCTCCTCCTCCTCTTCTTCCTCTTCCTCTTCTTCCTCCTCCTCTTCCAACTTCCTTTTTTCCTCATCTTTTTCCTCCTCCTGCCTTCTCTTTCCTATTTGTCCATCTTGGTGTTTTCTTGTTTGGTTTGGGTTGGGTTGGGTTGGGTTGGGTTGGGTTGGGTTGGGTTGGGTTGGGTTGGGTTTTCCCCCCAAACAGTATCTCACATGATACAGCCTGGCCTCAAACTCTAAATCTTTCTACTTCCTCCTTGGGTGATAAAACTCAGGCAAACACCACCATGTCCTGCTGATGAGGTGCTTTCTGTCAGGAGGGAGGGAAGGAAAGAAGATGGGAGGGAGGGAGAGTGGGACTGAGGGAGGACAGAGGGCCCTATCCCTGGGCAAAATAATGTTACTTTCTTAGTGCAAGTGTAGCATATTTATTTTTAATGGTGCAACAGTGACATCTAGTGGAGAAAATAGTTCAGTACGCTAACAATGATGACGTCAACATTTTCTATTTGTCAATTAGGGATAAAAAAAAGTGCCCCTTAATAAATTTGTGTTTTTCCTAAATACCAGCCAGTGCTACCACAGGAAAAGTATCTAAGCTTATACTAGAAATGCTTCCAGCTACTGTGTATGCCACAGATCTTGGGCTGTGGGCGGAGTTGTTCAGCTGGCTTCCAGGTGAGACCTCTCATCCACTTAGAGAAGTGATGAAACTTGTTCTCAGTCTCCTTTCTTCCCTCTCCTAAGCCTCTGGTGAAGTGTGAGTGGGTTTGGGTGGTTTTTTACTATCATATTTAATTTTTTATTGTAGAGAGAGGTCTCACGCCATAGCTATGTCTGATCTGGCACTTACTGTGTAGCCTGGTCTAGCCTTGACTTCATGGCAGCTGTCCCTCAGCCTCCTGAACTCTGGGATTACCATCAATATTGAGAAAGGGCTTTATTGGCAATGGTTCACACAATGGATGCGCTCTAATCAGACTCCTGAGACATTCTTACCATAGTAGTAAAATAATATCTACCAGAGCCCTGGGTTAAGTTCCCGATGGGAGGAGATTAAAGCAGAGTCCTAGGTAAATAGAAGCCGTAAGGAGAAGAGTTCAACGTACTGATGTAGCTCAAACAAATAAACAAACAACGCCCCTGAGTGAATTCTAAATGGTTCTTTGTTCTCTTTCAAGCTTAGTCTTCCTCAGAAGTCCTAGGAAATTGCCCCGCCCTTCCATAGAAGGACAGCTGGTTCCAGTATCTGAAAGAACCTGAATAACGAAAGAAGACTCCTGTCCAGAAACGCTGGGGCTGGAACTCCCAGGGCCTTGTGCACCCTGGGCAAACACTTCATCAATGGAGCCACACAGCAGCCCTGGTTTGTCATTCTTCAGACAGGTTCTGATGTGGCACACGCTGGTCTTTACCTCTTGATCCTCCTGCTGCATCCTGCTGAGTGCTGGAATTACAGGAAGGCATTTCCTGTTGGACAGAAGGACAGAGAGACAAAGACAGAGAATCCCAAGGCTAGAGAGTATTACTTCCATAGTGTAGAGGGACAAAGCCAGGATTATTTTTCAAGTTTGATACTGAATAACACCTAGCATAGGTGTCCAGTCTGCAGCCCGTTAGCCATATACATCCCAGAATAGCTGTGAATTTGGCCCAACACATTTGTCAATGGCAACACCATATTGCTATGTAGAAAGTTGAACACCCCAATTGTAAAACATTGGTCATCCCACATTGTACCGAGGATGCTTCACTAAAATGTATGTGTTAAGAATTGTCCCTTTACTCCGCCAGATCGCCGCCATCATGGACACGAGTCGCGCGCAGCCCATCAAGCTGGCTAGGGTAACCAAAGTGCTGGGCAGGACCGGTTCACAGAGACAGTGCACGCACAGGTGCGAGTGGAATTTATGGATGACACCAGCCGCTCTATCATCCGAAATGTCAAAGGCCCCGTTCGAGAGGGTGATGTGCTCACCCTGTTGGAGTCAAAAAGAGAAGTTCGGAGGTTGCGCTGACCTTGCTGCTGGGTCCTGGAATATCCACTACTTAGCCATGGAATGACCTGCAACTGTTAAACAAAGCATTTGTATTAAAAAGAAAGAAAGAAAGAGAGAGAGAGAGAGAGAGAGAGAGAGAGAGAGAGAGAGAGAGAGAGAGAGAGAGAGAGAGGAAGGAAGGAAAAAAAAAAAAGAAAAGAAAAGAAAAGAAAAGAAAAGAAAAGAAAAAGAATTGTCCCTTTAGACTAGAAAGATAGCTCAGCAGTTAAAAGCGCTTGTTGCTCTTGTAAAGAACCCAGGTTCAATTCCAAGCACCCATGTGGTAGCTCACAGCCATCCAAAGCTCCAGTTCTAGGGGATCAAAGACATTCTTCTGACTTCTATGGGCCCCAGGCATACACATAGCATACATACATACAAGTAGGCAAAACATTTGTACCCATAAAAACATAAATACAAATAAATAATTAAAAAAATAATTTTAAATATTCCTCCCTTTTTTTGTTTATTGTTGTTGTTGTTGTTGTTTGGGGGGTTTGTTTGTTTGTTTTTTGTTTTTGTTTTTTTGTTTTCAGGGTTTCTCTGTGTAATGCTGGCTGTGTCCTAGAACTCACTTTGTAGACCAGGTTGGCCTCGAACTCAGAAATCTGACTGGCTCTGCCTCCCAAGTGATGGGATTAAAGGCATGCACCACCTCTTATCCCTTAATAAATATTTTTCCTACATACTGTAACGGGGTCCCAGACCTTAGTAGGCCCCCAGTTAGCACCATAGACTACAAGACGGAATAATCTGTGTAGGCTTAAATTTTCCAAAACCTACTTTAATAAGGGTTTTCAAACGCTTTGACCTCCCCACCCCCAGTCCACCTTCCAAAAGTAGGGGAGAAAAGATGGTAAATAGGACAAGGGGGTGTGGATCTGTTTAGAAGTAGTTCTTTGGGGGCAACTCCAATCTCTCTTGTCAGGATACCAGCTGAGGTGGAAATTTCTGGTTTCTTTGGAAAGTCAAATGATGTTTTGCTGGAGCCCACAGGTGAAAGGATGTCTTGCTAAAGCAGACACATGAAAGGACACATGATGTTTAGAAGGAACATAAGTATAACCCAACAGACAGTGGATGATGCTGGGTGGCATTGGTATACCTTGCCCTTCTTAACTGGTCATCGTTTGTCATGACTTCATAGACAGATGCACCAAAAAACTTCTGGTGGCTTCTTACCGCTTCCTCAGGCTTAGGTCAATTGGCAGAGTGAAGTGAAAGTTTCCAGATGTGTCATCTGATTCAGACTCACGTAGAGTCTTGCTAAGACTGTTGTGCCTTGTTCTTGAGCCCCAAAAGACCACCTAGGAGCCAACTCCCATGCAATCACATGAGGGTCTCTCTATTCAAGCTCGAGCTTGGGCCACTCTGCTGTCTCTGATGCAGGAGAACGGGAGGGTGGAGCCTGAGCTCTCAGTGGGACAAAGTTTTATAGGAAGAGACAAGCAAGTAAAGGGGTTTCTAGCCTGGCTGATTGGGGGCAGGGAAGGGCTGTTATAGAATTTTGTTGCCCTTTAAAATAATTGGCAGGTGCAGGAAGCTTTCCTCCTGATTGGTGGTTATTAGGAAATGAAATACCAGGGACAGACTTGTAACCTGGAGGTGCAGGTTTGTTGTGGAGTAACCTGGAAACTGGTGTTAAATTCAGGTTTGTTGGGGGAAGAGGTAACCTGGAAACTGGTGCTAGAGAGTTCAACCTTAGGTCAGGTCCTCTAAGATGGAGTCTGAAGTCAAGATCTGGTTTCTTTTCTTTTCTTTTCTTTTCTTTTCTTTTCTTTTCTTTTTGTTTTGTTTTGTTTTTTTGAGTCAGGGTTTCTCTGTGTAGTCCTGGCTGTCCTGGAACTCACTCTGTAGACCAGGCTGGCCTCGAACTCAGAAATGCGCCTGCCCCTGTCTCCCAAGTGCTGGGATTAAAGGCGTGCGCCACCACCGCCTGGCAAGAAACTACTTCTAAATCACATACAGCAGTGTCTCTCAGTTTCTTCTGGATTGATCTGCTGCTGATTCATGTGAACCAAACTGCTGATATCCTGACAACACAGATTAGGTTTGCTCCAAAGAACTATTTCTAAGCAGGTCTACATCCTAATAACCTTTCTTTTCTATTACGCTCTGGTGGGTGGCAGGCTAGAAGGGAGGTTAAAGCATTTAAGAAACGTTATTAAAATGTAGGGTTTGAAAAATTAAAGCTTACAACCAGCCATCCAGTTCAGTAGTATCAGGATACCAATCACAAATCAGGATTGGCAGCATGATCCAGCAGAAACAGCCAGGCCTCCGACAAATCAACTCGAGTCGCGGAAGCAACCAGAACCAGTTGGACACCTGCCTTCCTTTTCTCTCTCTCTCTCTCTCTCTCTCTCTCTCTCTCTCTCTCTCTCTCTCTTTAAAAAATATTCATTTAATGTATATGAGTACGCTGTCACTGTCTTCAGACACACCAGAAGAAGGCATCGGATCCCATTACAGATGTTTGTGAGCCACCATGCGGTTGCTGGGAGTTGAACTCAGGACCTCTGGAAGGGCAGTCAGTGCTCTTAGCCACTAAGCCATCACTCCAGCTCTCTGCCTGTCTCTTTTAACAAAGTGAAGATCAGCAAAGACTTAACACCAATG
Source organism: Grammomys surdaster (assembly GCF_004785775.1). NCBI lineage: Eukaryota > Metazoa > Chordata > Mammalia > Rodentia > Muridae > Grammomys > Grammomys surdaster. The sequence goes on along the minus strand of NW_021604585.1, from coordinate 5,218,869 downwards.
AAGCTTTGCAAGGCTAGCTATGCAAGTGTTCCCATGGTCCGTTGAGTTCTTTTTATACTCTCTCCAAACATCACATGTCCTCCCACAGATCTTGCCTTAGCAAAACACCATGTGAGTCTGCATCACGTGACACAACCAGAAACTTCCACTTCCACTCTGTCTCTAGGATCTGGAGCAAGGAAAGGATGAAGAGGATGGATACCGCCCTTCCGCCCCTGCCTGGTCCTCTGGGCTGGAGCAGACACAGAGTCGGTCTGCTCCTGTCCTGTGGAGAAACTGAATCCTGAGTCATCCAGGAGCCACTGCACTCAGAGCAGCTGGTAAGAACTCCATCTCACTCCCTAAGCCCCAGAGATACATCGGGGAGCCAGGGACATACAGGGCACAGCAGCTACCCAAACCCCGCCCCTCCGGAATTCCACTTCCCTTCCGCCCCTGCCTGGTCCTCTGGGCTGGAGCAGACACAGAGTTGGTCTGCTCCTGTCCTGTGGAGAAACTGAATCCTGAGTCATCCAGGAGCCACTGCACTCAGAGCAGCTGGTAAAAACTCCATCTCACTCCCTAAGCCCCAGAGATACATCGGGGAGCCAGGGACATCCAGGGCACAGCAGCTACCCAAACCCCGCCCCTCCGGAATTCCACTTCCCTTCTGCCCCTGCCTGGTCCTCTGGGCTGGAGCAGACACAGAGTCGGTCTGCTCCTGTCCTGTTGAGAAACTGAATCCTGAGTCATCCAGGAGCCACTGCACTCAGAGGAGCTGGTAAGAACTCCATCTCACTCCCTAAGGCCCAGAGATACATCTGGGAGCCAGGGACATCCAGGGCACAGAAGCTACCCAAACCCTGCCCCTCTGGAATTCCACTTCCCTTCTGCCCTTGCCTGGTCCTTTGGGCTGGAGCAGACACAGAGTTGGTCTGCTTCTGTCCTGTGGAGAAACTGAATCCTGAGTCATCGAGGACCCACTGCACTCAGAGCAGAAGGATTTCCAGATCCAAGAGGTGGCCTGAGTCCCAGGAGTTCTTCCACCCAGGAGATTAGGAGCATAAGACCACAGAGACCTCTGGACTCTGAGGAGCTCTGCAATAAGCAAGATAACGGGAAATACAGACTCCAGTTTTACACAGTGAGGGCAGGTACCACTAGAGTTAACCAGATGGCAAAAGGCAAGCGCAAGAACATAAGCAACGGAAACCAAAGTTTCTTGGCATCATCAGTGCCCAGTTCTCCCAATATAGCAAGCCCTGAACACCCCATCACACCTGAAAAGCAGGATTCAGAATTAAAATCACTTCTCATGATGATGATAGAGGATTATAAGAAGGAATTAAGTAACTCCCTTAAAGAAATACAGGAGAGTACAAGTAAACAGATAGAAGCCCTTAAAGAGGAATCACAGAAATCCCTTAAAGAAATGGAAGAAAACACAAAGAAGGAATTAAACAAAAACATTCAGGATCTGAAACTAGAAATAGAAACAATAAAGAAAGTTCAAAGGGAGACAACCATGGAGATAGAAAACCTAAGAAAGAGATCAGGAGTCACAGACGCAAGCATCACCAACCGAATACAAGAGATAGAAGAGAGAATCTCAAATGCAGAAGATACGGTGGAAAATATTGACACAGTTGTCAAAGAAAATGCAAAATGCAAAAAACTCCTAACTCAAAACATCCAGGAAATCCAGGACACAATGAGAAGACCAAACCTAAGGATAATAGGTATAGATGAGAATGAAGATTCCCAACTTAAAGGGCCAGTAAATATCTTCAACAAAATTATTGAGGAAAACTTCCCTAACCTAAAGAACAAGATGCCCATAAACATACAAGAAGCCTACAGAACACCAAATAGAATAGACCAGAAAAGAAATACCTCCCGTCACATAATAATCAAAACATCAGATGCACAAAACAAAGAAAAAATACTAAAAGCAGTAAGGGAAAAAGGTCAAGTAACATATAAAGGCAGACCTATAAGAATTACACCAGACTTCTCACCAGAGACTATAAAAGCCAGAAGAGCCTGGACTGACATCATACAGACCCTAAGAGAACACAATTGCCAGCCCAGATTACTATACCCAGCAAAACTCTCAATCACTATAGATGGTGAAACAAAGATATTCCATGACAAAACCAAATTTGCACAATATCTTCCCACAAACCCAGCACTTCAAAGGATAATTGATGGAAAATGCCAACACAAGGAGGGAAACTACAACCTAGAAAAAGCAAGTAAGTAATCTTCCAACAACCCCAAAAGAAGATACAAACATAACTTTACCTCTAATAACACAAATAACAGGAAGCAACAATCATTTTTCCTTAATATCTCTTAACATCAATGGTCTCAATTCCCCAATAAAAAGACGCAGACTATCAGACTGGATACACAAACAAGACCCAGAATTTTGCTGCATACAAGAAACGCACCTCAGTGACAAAGACAGACACTACCTCAGAATAAAAGGGTGGAAAACAATTTTTCAAGCCAATGGTCCCAAGAAACAAGCTGGAGTAGCCATTCTAATATCAAATAAAATCGACTTTCATCCAAAATTAATCAAAAAAGATAAGGAAGGACACTTCATACTCATCAAAGGAAAAATCTACCAAGGTGAACTCTCAATTCTGAACATCTATGCTCCAAATGCAAGGGCACCTACATACATAAAAGAAACTTTACTAAAGCTCAAAACACACATTACACCTCACACAATAATAGTGGGGGATTTCAACACCCCACTGTCAGCAATGGACAGATCATGGAAACAGAAACTAAACAGAGACACTTTGAAATTAACAGAAGTTATGAATCAAATGGACTTAACAGACATCTATAGAACATTTCATCCTAAAACAAAAGAATATACCTTTTTCTCAGCACCTCATGGTACCTTCTCCAAAATAGACCATATAATTGGTCACAAAACAAGCCTCTACAGATACAAAAAGATTGAAATAATCCCTTGCATCTTATCAGATCACCACGGACTAAGACTGGTCTTTAATAATGACAAAACCAATGGAAAACCCATGTGCACATGGAAACTGAACAACTCTCTACTCAATGATGACTTGGTCAAGGAAGAAATAAAGAAAGAAATAAAAGACTTTTTAGAATTCAATGAAAATGAGGACACATCATACCAAAACTTGTGGGACTCCATGAAGGCAGTGCTAAGAGGAAAGCTCATAGCTCTAAGTGCCTACAAAAAGAAACTGGAAAGAGCACACACTAACAAGTTGACTGCACAACTAAAAGCTCTAGAACAAAAAGAAGCAAATACACCCAGGAGGAGTAGAAGGCAGGAAATAATCAAACTCAGGGCTGAAATCAACCAAATAGAAACAGAAAGAACAATACAAAATATCAATAAAACCAGGAGTTGGTTCTTTGAGAAAATCAACAAGATAGATAAACCCTTAGCCAGATTAACCAGAGGGCACAGAGACAGTATCCAAATTAATAAAATCAGAACTGAAAAGGGAGACATAACAACAGAAACTGAAGAAATTCAAAAAATCATCAGATCCTACTACAAAGGCCTATACTCAACAAAACTGGAAAACCTGGATGAAATGGACAATTTCCTAGACAGATACCAGGTACCGAAGTTAAACCAGGAGCAGATAAACCATCTAAATAGTCCCATAACCCCTCAGGAAATAGCAGCAGTCATCAAAAGCCTCCCCACTAAAAAAAGCCCAGGACCAGATGGTTTTAGTGCTGAATTCTATCAGACCTTCAAGGAAGACCTAATACCAATTCTCTTCAAACTATTCCACAAAATAGAGACAGAAGGAACACTACCCAATTCGTTCTATGAAGCTACAATTACACTCATTCCCAAACCCCACAAGGACCCAACAAAGAAAGAGAACTTCAGACCAATCTCCCTTATGAACATCGATGCAAAAATACTCAATAAAATTCTAGCAAACCGAATCCAAGACCACATCAAAACAATCATCCATCATGATCAAGTAGGTTTTATCCCAGGAATGCAGGGATGGTTCAATATTCGGAAATCCATCAATGTAATCCACTATATAAACAAACTTAAAGAAAAAAACCACATGATCATCTCACTAGATGCTGAGAAAGCATTTGACAAAATTCAACATCCCTTCATGATAAAAGTCTTGGAAAGATCAGGAATTCAAGGCCCCTACCTAAACATAGTAAAAGCAATTTACAGCAAACCAGTAGCCAACATCAAGCTAAATGGAGAGAAACTTGAAGCAATCCCACTAAGATCAGGGACTAGACAAGGTTGCCCACTCTCCCCCTACCTATTCAATATAGTATTGGAAGTCCTAGCCAGAGCAATTAGACAACAAAAAGAAGTCAAAGGGATACAAATAGGAAAGGAAGAAGTCAAAATATCGCTATTTGCAGATGATATGATAGTATACTTAAGTGACCCCAAAACTTCCACCAGAGAACTCCTAAACCTGATAAACAACTTCAGCAAAGTGGCTGGTTATAAAATCAACTCAAACAAATCAGTAGCCTTCCTCTACATGAAAGATAAACAGACTGAAAAAGAAATTAGGGAAATGACACCCTTCACAATAGTTGCAAATAATATAAAATACCTTGGTGTGAATCTAACCAAGCAAGTGAAAGACCTGTATGACAAGAACTTCAAGTCTCTGAAGAAAGAAATTGAAGAAGATCTCAGAAGATGGAAAGATCTCCCATGCTCATGGATTGGCAGGATTAATATAATAAAAATGGCCATCTTGCCAAAAGCAATCTACAGATTCAATGCAATCCCCATTAAAATCCCAACTCAATTCTTCACAGAGTTAGAAAAGGAAATTCTCAAATTCATATGGAATAACAAAAAACCCAGGATAGTGAAAACTATTCTCAACAATAAAAGAACTTCTGGAGGAATCACCATCCCTGACCTCAAGCTGTACTACAGAGCAATAGTGATAAAAACTACCTGGTATTGGTACAGAGACAGGCAGGAAGATCAGTGGAATAGAATTGAAGACCCAGAAATGAACCCACACTCCTATGGTCACTTGATCTTTGACAAAGGAGCTAAAACTGTCCAGTGGAAAAAGGACAGCATTTTCAACAAATGGTGCTGGTTCAACTGGAAGACAACATGTAGAAGAATGAAAATTGATCCATTCTTATCCCCTTGTACAAAGCTCAAGTCTAAGTGGATAAAGGACCTCCACATAAAACCAGATACACTGAAACTAATAGAAGAGAAGGTGGGGAAAAGCCTCGAATACTTGGGCACAGGGGAAAAGTTCCTGAACAGAACTCCAATGGCATATGCTCTAAGATCAAGAATTGACAAATGGGACTTCATAAAATTGCAAAGTTTCTGTAAGGCAAAGGACACTGTCAATAGGACAAATCGACAACCAACAAATTGGGAAAAGATCTTTACCAATCCTTCATCTGATAGAGGGCTAATATCCAATATATACAAAGAACTCAAGAAATTAGACTCCAGACAACCAAATTACCCTATTAAAAAATGGGGTATAGAGCTTAACAAAGAATTTTCAACGGAAGAAACTCGAATGGCCGAGAAGCATCTAAAGAAATGTTCAGCATCCTTAGTCGTCAGGGAAATGCAAATCAAAACAACCCTGAGATTCCATCTCACACCAGTCAGAATGGCTAAGATTAAAAACTCAGGTGATAGTAGATGCTGGCGAGGGTGTGGAGAAAGAGGAACACTCCTCCATTGTTGGTGGGACTGCAAGATGGTGCAACCACTTTGGAAATCAGTCTGGCGGTTCCTCAGAAAATTGGACATAGCATTACCCGAGGATCCAGCTATACCACTCCTAGGCATATACCCAGAAGATGCTCCAACATATAACAAGGACATATGCTCAACTATGTTCATAGCAGCCTTATTTATAATAGCCAGGAGCTGGAAAGAACCCAGATGTCCTTCAACTGAGGAATGGATTCAAAAAATGTGGTATATTTACACAATGGAGTATTACTCAGCTATTAAAAACAATGAATTCGAGAGGTTCCTAGGTAAATGGATGGAACTAGAAATTATCATCCTGAGTGAGGTGACCCAATCACAAAAGAACACACATGGTATTCACTCACTGATTATTGGATATTAGCCTAGAACCTTGAAATGCCCAAGATGCAACTCACAGGCCACATGAAGCCCATAAAGAAGGAAGACCAAGTGATGGTGATTCGGTCCTTCTTAGAAGGAGCAACAAAATACTCAAGGGAGCAAATATGGAGACAAAGTGAGGGACAGAAACTGAAGGAGGGGCCGTCTCAAGACCACTCCACCTGAGTATCTATCCCATGTGCAATCACCAAAGGTAGATGCTGATGTGGAAGACAGGAAGTGCATGCTGATAAGAGCCTGATATGGATATCTCCTCAGAGGCCTTCAAGAGTCAGACATATTCAGAAGCAGATGCTCACAACTAGCCATTGAACTGATCATGGGGTTCTCAATAGAGGAGTTAGAGTGAAGACTGAAGGAGCTGAAAGGATTTACGGCACCATGAGGAGAGCAACAATACCAACCAACCACAGCTCCCAGGGTCTAAACCACCAGCCTGGGAGCACTTAGGGGGGGATCCAGGGCTTCAGCTGAATATGTAAAAGTGGAGGGCCCTGCTGGGCATAGGTGGAAGAAGAGAACCTTGACCTCATGAAGGCTGGATGCCCCAGGGGGTGGAAATTTTGAGGGTGGGGAGGTGGGAGTGGGGGGGGGTAGATAGAGGTTACATCCACAGAGAAGAAGGAGGAGGGGTGAGGGGATTGGGGGTTCCGAGGGGGTGGTGGGGGATGGGGTAAGGGGACAACATAGGAAATGTAAATAAATCATCCAATAAAAAAAAAAAAAAAAAAGAGGATGGATACCAACCGTGCTGGTTTGTTTTATTGTCAACTTGACACAACTGGAGTCATTGTGTGAAAAAGGAATCTCAGTTGAGCTTGGCTTGTGGGCACATTGGGGAGGAATTGTTTTGATGGGTGATTGATGTGGGAAAGCTCAGCACACTGTGGACAGCACCATCCCTAAGCAGATGGGCCGGGTTGAGATGAACGATGGGGCGAGATGCTGAGCAATGCTGTCCTCTGGGCATGACAAAGCTGTTGCACCCATGAATGTGCAGCAGCCATGGTTACCAATATAAGCTTTGTATAAGATCAGGCTGCTTAAAAATTCCAATATAGCCTGGGGAAGGGCTCCTGAGGCCCCACTCCTAGCTGAGGCAGTTGATTGCCTCTGGGGGAGGTGGGGAAGTGTGGAGATTTATTTCTGTTTAAGAACATGGCCACTGATGGGTTCTTCTTGTCCCATGGGATGATTCCACACCCATTCCCATATGGGCAGCACTAATTAGACTCAGTGGTTTAAAACCAAACAAATAAGTAAGCAAATAAGTAAATATGGAGATGTCGTCTTAGTTAGGGTTTCCACTGTTGTGCCACTCCCTGGGTCAAGCATATTCAAACCACCACATTCCACTTTCTGGCCCTGATAGGTGTGATCAAACACGTGAGTCTATGGGGACCATATCTAGCCATAGCATAATGCAAAATATATTTTGTCCAACTTCAAAAGTCCTATAGCCTATAACAGTCTCAACAATACTTTAAAAGTCCAAAATCCAAAGATTCCTCCAAGATTCATGCAATCTCCTAACTGTAATCCCCTGTGTAATCAAAATTTTAAAAAGCAGATTACGTACCTCTAAAATCGCAGGACATACATTACTATTCCAAAACATTATAGTGAGGAAATATTGGACCAAAGCAAGACCAAAAGCCAGTTGGTCAAAAAAAATTTTGTTTGTTTGTTTGTTTTTGTTTTTCGAGACAGGGTTTCTCTGTGTAGCCCTGGCTGCCCTGGAACTCACTCTGTAGGCCAGGCTGGCCTCGAACTCAGAAATCTGCCTGCCTCTGCCTCCTAAGTGCTGGGACTAAAGGCGTGCGCCACCACCACCTGGCAGCTGGTCAAATTTTAAACTTAGCATGTCCATATTTATGTCAAAGCACTCTTCAGATCTACAACTCCCTTCATCTTTGTTGACGGCAACAAACTTCCCTCTCTTCAGTTGGTTCCACTCTCTGTTAGTAGCTTTCCTGAGCACGTAACCTATGGCTCTGACATCTTGAACATCTTAGGGTCTCCAAGGCAGCTTCAACTTTACAGCTTCTTGTTCCAGTGTCTGGAATCCACATGAGATCTGGGCTCCTCCAAAGGGCTTGGGTTATTTTCTCCAACTGACCAGGCCAGCCAAGTCAGTCAACAGGTTCTCCAGCACAGGAGTGAGGATTAAAAAGAAAAAAGATGATTAGACAACATTGTAGCGTGACCCCAGCCAGTTCTGAGGCTGAGGCAGGTTTGTTTTTTTCCAATCTGCTTTTATACCATTTTAATTACATGTAAATATTTAGATCAGTTCTAGGTTGAGGAATTAGCAACACAATAGGTGCAAGTAGTCAAGGAACAAGCAAGGCAATAAGCAAAGTCCTGTGCTCACTGTTTCTAAGGGCTTGTCAGGATGATCAAAATATCTGAGCCTCCTTCCCTGTCCTAGCCTAAGATTTAGATTCCTGACTGAAATTACATCCCTGTTTTAGCCTAAAATTAGATTCCTGCCTGAACTTACTTCCTTGTCATGGTCCAATGTCAGATTCCTGCCTGAAGCCCATTTCCTTGTCTTTGGCCAATGTCAGATTCCTGCCTGAAGCCCATTTCTTTGTCCTTGGCCAATGTCAGATTCCTGCCAAGCAGCCCACATCCAGCTCTCCACACCCAGCTCTGCTCTCTGTGGCATTCTAGGCTCTGGTTGACGCCACTCTACTGCTTCTGTTGTTCTTGGTGATCATCCCATCATACTGGCATCTCCAATACACTGCGGTTTTCTGCTACAACTAGGCTTCACCAATCACCTCTCATAGGTTCTCTTCATGGCTCCAAGCCTCAACTTCTTTGCATGACCCCTTCAGTCCTGGACCATCAACTGCAACTGAGGCTGCACCTTCATCAATGGCCTTCCATGGCCTCTCACAGTGCTGAGCCTCAGCTGCTCTGCATGACAGCTTCATGCCTTCAAAACCAGTACCATCTGGGTGACTCTTACACATTACCAATTCCAGCTGCAGCACGAGGTACAATTGTGTCTATGTTTGGAACACAGCTTCATTGTGCTCTCAGAAAATACTTCCCAGACGATTTCACCTCTGTGATGCTGGTCTCTTCTTCTTCTTCTTCTTCTCCTTCTCCTTCTCCTTCTCCTTCTCCTTCTCCTTCTCCTTCTCCTTCTCCTTCTCCTTCTCCTTCTCCTTCTCCTTCTCCTTCTCCTTCTCCTTCTCCTTCTCCTTCTCCTTCT
>NW_021604585.1:5171676-5209491 GCF_004785775.1 Grammomys surdaster | reverse complement strand
CTTCTCCTTCTCCTTCTCCTTCTCCTTCTCCTTCTCCTTCTCCTTCTTCTTCTTCCTGGTTTCTTCTTAATCACCGCTAATTTCTTAGCTCCAGCTAACCAGCATCAATTGTCCCAGTAGTCCCTACTATTCTTCACCCTAAAGCCAGAGCCACGTGGCTGAAGCTGCTGACTTCTGCTGCTTGCTGGAGCTTGAACATGGCCCCGTTGTTCTATTACATTATCACCAGCTTCCTGTTTTCCAACTCCTTCACTGCCTAAGCTTGGCTGTCCTAGAACTTTCTCTGTAGATTGAACTTAAACTCAGAGATCTCCATGCTTCTGTCTCCTGGGTTCAGAGATCAAAAGCATGTGACACCACTCCTAGACATAAGCTTTTCTTGATGTGGAACTCTCTCTGTACCAGGCTGGCCTTGAACTCAGAGATCTCCTTGCCTGTCTCCTGAGATTAAAGATGTGTACCACCATGACTGGGCCTAAACTTTTCATGACCATTATTCCTCAAGATCCATATGAAAAGGGTGTGTCATCCCACATCAAGATCCTAGTCAAAAGCCAGGGTCTGCCAGCCTCAAGATCTGCATCACAGGTATGCCCTTCATTTCTGGATTATAGTTCATTTCTTTTTTTTTTAAAGATTTATTTATTATATATGAATAAACTGTAGCCATCTTCAGACACACCAGAAGAGGATATCAGATCTCATTACAGATGGTTGTGAGCCACCATGTGGTTGCTGGGATTTGAACTCAGGACCTCTGGAAGTGCAGTCAGTGCTCTTAACCACTAAGCCATCTCTCCAGCCCCTATAGTTCATTTCAAATTAAAAGTCCAATGGACTTTTAATAGGCCCCTTAAGCCCCACTTAAAGCATTCCACTGCTTTCTAAATCCAAAGTCCCCAAATCCACACTCTTCCAAACAAAGGCATTGTCAAGCTTATTATAACAATACCCCTGGTATCAGTTTCTGTCTTAGGGTTTTCATTGTTGTGAAGAGACACCATGACCAAGGCAACTCTTATAAAGGACAATATTTAATTGAGGATGGCTTACAGGTTCAGAGGTTGAGAGGTTCAGTCCATTATCATCATTACAGGAAGCATGGCAGCATCCAGGCAGGCAGGATACTGGAGAAGGAGCTGAGAGTCCTACATCTTGATCTTAAGGCAACCAGGAGAAAGATCTCAAGAAGGATCTTCCAGGCAGCTAGGAGATGGATCTCAAAGCCTAATCCCACAGTGACACACGTTCTCCAACAAAGCCACACCAATTCCAAGAAGGCGATACTTCCTGACCACTCTCTGGGCCAAGTATATTCAAACTATCCCATACCTTTTTGTTGTTGTTGTTTTGAAAGACAATGTTCAATGTAGCACAGGCTGTCCTGGAGCTTTCTATGTAGTCCAGGGTAGCCTTTAACTCTTAATTCTCCTGTCTTAGCCTCAAAAGTATTGGAGTTACAGGCTTCTCAGGATTATAAAGATGATTCCATTTCCTTTTTAAATTTTTAAAATTTATTTATTTTATGTATATGGGTACACTGTTGTTGGCTTCTTGCCGGCAGGTGTAGGTGAGAGGAGAGCGGACTGGTCCCACTGGGTCTCTTGGGGGCTGAGGAGTCCAGGGCTGAGCGGGATGGCCAGTGTCGATGGTCCAAAAGAAATACACTGGGCTGGGAATCTCAACTTTATTGCATCAGATTCTCGCTTATATAAACTCGGAGCACAGGGAGGGGGAGTTTTGGTGGGGTGAGATGACGTAGGAGGCAGGGAAGGGTGACGGAAGGTATGGGGTGACTGACAGGGCCAACGGCAAAGCTCTACATCAGCAACAGCAAGGCAGAGGCAGAGCCAAACAGGTCTTGCTGAGTCACCCCAATACAGAAGTGACTGAGACAGATCTCAAAACTTGAGCCAGGCTTAGGCTCTTCCACAAGGCTACAGAAACACGGCCAGGCTCGGGTTTGTCCACAAGGCCCAAACCAGGGCCGAAATGGGGCCCAACACACTGCAGCTGTCTTCAGGCACACCAGAAGAGGACATCAGTTCCCATTACAGATGGTTGTGAGCCACCATGTGGGTGCTGGGAATTGAACTCAGGACCTCTGGAAGAGTAGTCAGTGCTCTTAACCACTGAGCCATCTCTCCAGCCCCCCTTTTAAAATTTTTTTAAAAAGTTTTATTTATTTTTATTTTATGTGCATTGGCTTTTGCCTGCATGTACGTCTGTCTACATGAGAGTGTCAGATCCCCTGGAATTGGAGTTATAACAGTTGTGAGCTGCCATGTGGGTGCTGGGAATTGAACCAGGGTCTTCTGGAGAAGCAGTCAGTGCTCTTATCCCTGAGCCATCTCTTCAGCTCCTGACTCTACTTCCTTTAAAAAAAAAAATTTCCCATATTTGTTTTTTTTGAGACAAGGTCTCTAGACAGTCCTGGCTGTCCTGGAGTTCACTATCTAGACCAAACTGGTCTTAAAGTCACAAATATCTACCTGCTTCTGCCTCCCTAGTTCTGGAATTAAAAGTGTATATCTCCATGCCTGGTATATTTCTATTTTAAAAAATTGTATGTGGGCCTGAAGAGATGCCTCAGCCATTAAGTGCACTGGCTGCTCTTCCAGAGGACCCGAGTTCAATTCCCAGTGCTCACATGGCAGCTCAGAGCTGTCTGTAAGTTCAGTTCCAGAGGATCTAGCACCTTTGCACAGGCATGCAGAACACTGATACACATAAAATTAAATAAACCTTTAAAAAGGGGTACCATTGGGATGGAGAGATGGCTCAGTGGTTAAGAACACTGTCTGCTCTTCCAGAGGTCCTGAGTTTAAGTCCCAGCATCCATACTGTGGCTCACAACTGTCTATAATGGGATCTGATGCCCTCTTCTAGTATGCAGGTATACATGTAGATAGAGCACTCATATATAAAATAAATTCTTTTTTTGTTGTTGTTGTTGATTTTTTGTTTTGTTTTTTCGAGACAGTGTTTCTCTGTGTAGTCCTGGCTGTCCTGGAACTCACTCTGTAGACCAGCCTGGCCTGGAACTCAGAAATCCGTCTGCCTGTGCCTCCCAAGTGCTGGGAATAAAATAACTTCTTTTTTAAAAAATTTAACATTTTAAAAAAAGGTATCATTAAGTAGTAAAACAATGGTGTCACTTCTAAAAAGGAAATTGTGTGTGTGTGTGTGTGTGTGTGTGTGTGTGTGTGTATGCAAGTGCAATTCCCTCTGTTGTCCAGAATAGGGTCTTAGACCCCTGGAGGTGGTATTTTGGGCAGTTGTGATCTGGTGCTTTGAATAAGAATGACCCCTATAGGCTTATACGTTTGCATGTTCGGCCCCAGTTAGTGGAATTGTTTGGCAAGGATTGGGAAGTGTGGTCTTGTTAGAGTGGGTGTGGTCTTATTGGAGTGGTGGAAGTAAAGCTGTGCCAGACCCAGTCTTTCTCTTTGTCTGTTGCTTGTATATTAGGATACAAAGATCTCAGCTACTCTCCAGCAACATGCCTGTCTGCTTCCCACCATGATGATAATGGACTAACTCACTGAAACTGTAAGCAAGCCCCCAATTAAATGCTTTCTTTAATAAGAGTTTCCTTGGTCCTGGTGTCTCTTCACAGCAACAGAATAGTAACGAAGACATGTGGAAACTTAACTAGGATCCTCTGCAAGAGCAGTATGTGCTCTTAGTCACAGAGACATCTCTCCAGACCCATTACATCTTTCTTTTTGTGTGTATGTGTTCATGTGGGTGCACATGTACAGCAGGCTTTCAAGTATACACACTGGTATGAAGGACAAAGAATAACCTTATATATCATTCCTTGGGCATGAAACATTCTCTCTCTCTCTCTCCCTCTCTCTCTCTCTCTCTTCCTTTCTTTCTTTCTCTCTTTTCTCTTTATGAGACAGTCCCTTGCTGAACTGAAACTCAACCAGTAGAACAGGCTGGCTATCCAGAGAGCCCTCGGTACCAATCTCCGCCTCCCTGGCATTGGGATTACAAGCGTATACTGTTGTGTTATGTCGGAAGCTTAAGGACGATTTTATTAGAGTTTGAGAGGAAACAACAGAACAGACAAGCTGTAATTCTCTGAAGCCTTGGGGTTTGTGGGCACTGTTAGCAATCTGTTAAACTCCACCTCCAGAGTCACCTGGCAACAGCCAGGTATGCTCCACCCCACAGTTACCTGGCAACAGGCAGGCAACCCTGCCCACTATAAAAGGGGCTGCTTGGCCCCTCCTCTCTCTCTTGCTCCTCAACCCTGAGCACCTGCAGGTTATCCTCTCCCCTCTCCCCTTCTCTTCCCCCCCTCTCTCCACGTGGTCATGGCCGGCCTCTACTCCTCTCTACTTCTCTCTCTCTCTCCTCTTGCTCTCCCACTCTCTTAATAAACCTCCCCTCGTGGAACCATCTTGGCCTGCTGTGATCTGTCCCAAGCTGAGCCGTGGAAATCCTTTCATTGGTGCCGTGACTCGGATACGAAGACTTCGGGGACCTCAGCTGCTGCAACCGTACAAGATGGGCACAATGACCACTCAGACTTCATCTACTGCTGCTCCGAGGCCCACGTGGTCCGCCATTCCCGCCGCTGCAGCCATACCGCCACTTCAGCCTCAGCTCCACCAGCCCGTGACTGCTACACCCCTGTGGGCAGCCCGCTGTTTTCACCGTGTCTGCTGAGACTCACCGAACTTCCACCACGTGAGCTGTGCTGTTTCAGCCCACCCCTCCCCCAGTCGGTGCTCTGCCGTGTGGCCTAGATACCCAGACAGACACACAGGTCCCTGGTTCGGTTCCACCTTCCAAGTACCGGACTGCACAATTTCATGCACACACCGGCTTTTAATCCATAGGGAGCTTCTGGTTCGTGTGAGGGGCCCTGGACTCCGGGTTTGCGTCTGGCCACCGCTTCCTGGACCACAGGGCTGGTTTTTGCCCCAGCACATGTGTCTGGCCTCTAGCCGAACCACAACTGCTATTCAACTAGGACCTTGAACCGATTGAGTGATTTCCCCTCTCGGAATAGCTCGTAACCCCTCCTCAGCTCTTGCAGCTCCACAAAAAGCTGGTACCAGCCGAGCTATCTCCTGACTGGCTAACTTCTGGTGGGTTAGCCCAGTCGAGGCCCTTATTTAATCGCGCGACGGCCCGATTATTATAAGCAGTGCCTGATTTCTGTTTCCAAAGATTAGTTTAGGACGCTAAGCTAAATTTGGTAACTCACTCAATGGGTTCATCGTCTTCGTCCATACCGGCGGACACCCCGCTGGGCTGTCTACTGAAAAACCTCAAATCTTTACAATTAACGCCTGAGTTGAGGCCTTCCAAATTAATACGTCTTTGCAATAAAGTCTGGATTGGGTACCCTTTAGACAATGGGATGACCACGTGGCCACGTAATGGCACCCTAGACCCCATTATTTTACGGAGTCTTAATACATATTGCCAGCAGTCTGGTAAATGGAAGGAAATCCCCTATATCCGTGCATTTATTTACCTCCGTTACTCCCCTTCTATGTACTCTGCCTGCTCCCCACGCCTCTTTCTAATTTTTCTTTTTAATTAAACCAAAATGGGGGAATTACTGTGACTCTAGTGGATGTCTGCAGCTTCCACACACACTAGCCAGAACTGGTAAGCTTCACCATCCCCCCACTGACCAGAGTAACCCTCCACATGGTCCCAGGAAAGATTCCTTGAGCTAGAGTGAACCCTGTCCTTCCCTGAACCTCTCTAGGATGGCTTCCCTTGGATGAGACATTTCCCCTTTTCCTCTCGAGACAGTTTCTCGCTGCTGAGTACCCCAGGCCAGGCCTGGACAGACTGTTCTCTCTGTCTCAGGAGCACCGGCTCCAATCATAGTCCCCAGGTGTCTCTTCCAAGGGCCAGTCTTTCGCACCCTTTTCCCTTTCCTCCTCCTTCGTCATTTGCGAGTCGACGGAACCTCAGTTCCAGCACCTTGCCTGGAAAGCTAGCGGGTCCAGGGCCCAGCTAGCTCCCCTCGCCTCCTCTGCGATCGGTCAGCCGGTTCGCCTGGTCTCTTCCCTCTATGGTTCTTAGCTCTGCTCTGGGTTGTCCCCTTACATCCTGCCGCCTGGCACCGCTACAAAAACAACTAAGGTTGTGGTGATACGGGACATGCTTACTTTTCCTAAATGCAGCCACCAGAGTCACTGAGCAGCGACTTCCGGCTGCCAGCAGGAAGACCTGCCCTACAGCTATGCTGCCAGCCCCACAGACCTGACCTGCCTGCAGCAACCGTGACTCACAGCTCCAACCTGTGACAGCCCTACCATCCAGCCTTCTTAACAAAAATGCTTCTTTGCTAATACAAAAATGTGCTTTTCTCTTCCTATACAACCCACCAAAGTTACTTAAGACTCTTTCCTAACATGTCTTGATAGATTTTTACTACTGCTATTCTATTCAGTTACAAACAATCCTTATGGCTCTCAATCTTGTCAGAAGTTTGCTAACAGTATATCTTAAGTTTATGGCCGACAGAATGCCCAAAGCCTCTAACAGTTAGCCCAAGATGGTTTCAGAAGACCTGGACACCGGAATCCTAGAACATACAACCTAGATTGTATGTGGACAAACACAACGGGACGCCCTGAGTCAAATGACTTGGCTAAATAAAGGTAAGTCATTTCTCATATCATGCGTACCCATTCCACAGAAAAAAGCCCTGCGGCTTCTACGCTTGGAAGCAAGACTGACTTCACCCAAGAGACTATGGAAACCATGGGAACTGTTGGCTAGTGGACTCTGTCATTTTTTTAAAAAAATAATATATAACTGGTAGATTGTTTACTCTTTACCATACTTCTGACTACATTGACAGCTAAGTTTTCACAGATTTTAATCTGTTACCTCATTACCTAAACGCAGTTGAAAGACTACTTGTGTTGTTAACTCATGCTGTTATCTCTTTTGTAAACTTATAAGCTACAGGAAACCCACTCAGATCTACCTCTCATGGATGCCATCCAGATAAGTACATCTGCCTAAAATTCCTACTTACTACCTATAATAAAGGGTGGGATCCCTCTGGGTTTCAAATATACATCTTAAAAAAAAAAAATCTTTCTCCAAGTGTTCTTAATCTTATTTCCTACATCTTGTCAAGTCCAGGTGCATCCAATACAGCTCCAGAGAAGCAACCTCCAGATGCTCCATCTGCTGCCACACACACAGCTGCTTCTACTGGACCTGACCCTGGACATCAGAAAACAGCCAGCTCTTCTAAGACGGGACAAACATCCCCCATATCCATTCTTCTAGGTTCCCCCTAGAGACACGTCGCCCCCAATGCCAGCAGGAAGTAGCCAGATTTCACGACGACCCTATTCCTGCTTCGCCGTCACCTCTTTCTAATTTTTCCTTTTAATTAAACCAAAACGTGGGAATGTTAGCAATCTGTTAAACTCCACCTCCAGAGTCACCTGGCAACAGCCAGGTATGCTCCACCCCACAGTTACCTGGCAACAGGCAGGCAACCCTGCCCACTATAAAAGGGGCTGCTTGGCCCCTCCTCTCTCTCTTGCTCCTCAACCCTGAGCACCTGCAGGTTATCCTCTCCCCTCTCCCCTTCTCTTCCCCCCTCTCTCCACGTGGTCATGGCCGGCCTCTACTCCTCTCTACTTCTCTCTCTCTCTCCTCTTGCTCTCCCACTCTCTTAATAAACCTCCCCTCGTGGAACCATCTTGGCCTGCTGTGATCTGTCCCAAGCTGAGCCGTGGAAATCCTTTCAGGCACGATAGACATCAACATGGAGAAGGGGAAGAGAGAAAGCCATGTGCATTAGTCATGGATAAGAAACAGAGCTATCTGTCTATCTATCTATCTATCTATCTATCTATCTATCTATCTATCTATCCATCCATCCATCTATCTATCTATCATCTATCTATCATCTATCTATCTATCTATCACCTATCTATCTATCATCTATCTATCTATCTATCATCTATCTATCATCTATCTATCTATCTATCTATCTATCTATCTATCTATCTACAGGCATTTATTAGAATGGCTTACAGGCTGTGGTCCAGCTAGTTCAACAATGGCTGGCTGTCTACTAACAGAAGTTCCAAGAATCCAGTAGTTGTTCAGTCTGCAAGGCTGGATGTTTCACCTGGTCTTTGGTATACAGCAGAATTCAGAAGACGCAAGGCTTTAATGCTGGCGAAGGAATGGCAGGCAAGCCCTTTCTTCCATGTCCTTTCTATAGGCTACCAGTAGAGGGTGTGGTCAAAAGATCTGGATTGAGCCAGGCATGCCTTTAATCCCAGCACTCAGACAGAGGCAGGTGGATATCTAAATTCAAGGCCAGCCTGGGCTACAAAGAAAGTTCTGGGACAGCTAAGGCTATACAGAGAAACCCTATCTCAAAAAGAAAAAAAAAAAAGGATTAAAAATGTATCCCTCACTGGGCAGTGGTGGCGCACGCCTTTAATCCCAGCACTTGGGAGGCAGAGGCAGGCAGATTTCTGAGTTCAAGGCCAGCCTGGTCTACAGAGTGAGTTCCAGGACAGCCTGAGCTACACAGAGAAACCTTGTCTCAAAAAAAAAAAAAAGTATCCCTCATAGATATACCCAGCAACTTAGGTTTTAATTTTTATTCCAAATGTAGTAACATTGACAACTAAGAATAGCCATCACGCCATGACTTTTTTTTTCATTTTTTTCTTTTTTTTTCTTTTTTCTTTTTTTTTCTTTGTTTTTCACACCATGACTTTTGAGTAAGACCAATGTTATGGTTTGAATAAGAATGGCCCTCAGAGGCTCACCTGCCCCCACTCCCATAGGCTGCCATATTCGAATGCCTAGTCATCGGGGAGTAGCACTACTTAGAAAGATTAGTAGGTGTGGCCTTGTTAAAGGAAGTGTGTCATTGGGGACGGTCTTTGAGGTTTCAGAAGCCCTTGCCAGGTCCAGGGACTCTTTCTTTTCCTGCTGCCTGTGCATCTGGATGTAGACCTCTCAGCTACTTCTCCAGTACCATGTCTGCCAGTGAGCCACCGTGCTCCCCACTATAGCCACAGACTAAACCTCTGAAACTGTAAGCAAGCCGCAATTAAATGCTTTCTTTTGTAAGAGTAGGCTGGATAGCTTTATCTCAACTTGGCATTAGCTAAAGTCATCTGAGAGGAGGGAGCCTCAATTAAGAAAATGCCTTCATATGACCAGGATGCAGGCAAGCCTGTGAGGCATTTTCTTAATGAGTGATTGATGGGGGAAGCCCCGCCCATCGTGGGTGGTGCCATCCCTGGGCTGGTGGTCATGGGTTCTATAAGAAAGCAGGCTGAGCAAGGAATGGGGAGCAAGCCAGTAAGCAGCACCCCTCCATGGACTCTGCATCAGCTCCTGCCTCCCGGCTCCTGCCCTGCTTGAGTTCCTGTCTTCGCTGCTTTTGATGATGAACTTGAAGGGTTCTAGCAGGCCTGAGCATGGCAAACATGGTGCCCACAGGCTCTGGCTTTTACCTTTCTTCCCCTTGTAGCCACCAAAGTCTATTCCCTTATTTGCCCACTGATTTATTCCAAAGACTGATCACCAAGGTCCAACTATCAAAACACCGAGGTTTGGCACTCAAAATTTGTTATTAACTTGCCTAATTAACACTCCCAATCAGAACTATCCCACACTTCCTAGCTCATTCCAACACAGACCTCCCCCTTTTCCCTCTTAAAATTAACACCTGCAAAAAAATTGTGTCTGTCCAATTCAGATTCAAACACCGTGTCTCTGCCTTGCTTTAAAAAAGCAACCTCTTTGCATTTGGTTTGTGCTTGGAAATTGGTGTTCGGGTATGGTTTGTGCCTAATCTGGGGTCCTAAGGGGAGTACCCTGAGATACTTGGGTCCCTTCAGAACTGTTATATGTAACTGTGAGTGAAATAAACCCTTTCCTCCCTGTTATGTGACTTTCACATACCGGCCAGGTTTAAATAAAGACACAGAGACTCATATATATTTTAAAGCTTAGGCCTTTAGCTCGTGCTCCCTCCCAGCTACTCTGAAACTGACTAATTCTGGCTTATGTCTTGCCAGGTGGCCAGGTCTACCTTGCTTGCTCTGAGTTACTCACCCACCTCTCCACCTGCTCACTGAATCTCCTGCTTCTGATTTCTTCTCCCAGGAACGTTCTCTCTGTACAGAAGTCCACCTTCCATTTCCTGCTCAGCCATCAGATCTTTATTAAGCCCAACCAGCAATTAAGGAAGAATGAATGTTTACAAAATATGAGGCTGGAGATGGACCATAGGAACATCAATACCAAGATCCAAGATCCGGCCAGTTCTCGGCTCCAGGCCTGGTTTGGCCATCAGAAGCTGACTATACAGAGTCAACCTTCACACAAGGTGCAAAAGGTGACCCCAACATCTCTCCATTTGCTTTTAGTCATGGTGCTCTATCACAGCAATAGAAATCTAACTAATCCAAGTTGCCTTGGTCATAATGTCTCTTCGTAGTAATAGGACACGACCTAAGATACCCAGCCTGTACAGCAATAGAAGTCAAAATGAATCTATGTGATTAAAAAAAAAAAGGAGGGGGGAGGAGTAGTTTCAAATAAAAATTGACAAGACCCACAGAAACTTTCTTAGGCTTTGACCAGTATCCAAAAGAAAAGTGGTAATTCTTTTTTTTTTTTTTTTTTTTCTTCTTGAGACAGGGTTTCTCTGTGTAGCCCTGGCTGCCCTGGAACTCACTCTGTAGACCAGGCTGGCCTCGAACTCAGAAATCCACCTGACTCTGTCTCCCAAGTGCTGAGATTAAAGGTCAGTGCCACCACTGCCCAGCTCCCTCACTACCTTTTGAATCTGTTTGGATTCTTAGATTGTTTTCTGTATATAACTATCTCTTGTTTCTAACACTGGACAATTCTCCTGCCTCAGACTCCCTAATTCGTGGAATTACAGAGTAAGCCGTCATGCCTGGTAAATATTTCATCTCATTAAATTAATTGATCCTCCTCTCCGCCAGACTGCCGCCATCATGGACACGAGTCGCGCGCAGCCCATCAAGCTGGCTAGGGTAACCAAAGTGCTGGGCAGGACCGGTTCGCAGAGACAGTGCACGCAGGTGCGAGTGGAATTTATGGATGACACCAGCCGCTCTATCATCCCAAATGTCAAAGGCCCCGTTGGAGAGGGTGATGTGCTCACCCTGTTAGAGTCAAAAAGAGAAGCTCGGAGGTTGTGCTGACCTTGCTGCTGGGTCCTGGAATATCCACTACTTAGCCATGGAATGACCTGCGACTGTTTTTGTTTGTTTGTTTGTTTGTTTTGTTGTTGTTTTGGGTTTTTTGTTGTTTTGGGGTTTTTTTTTTTGGTTTTTCGAGACAGGGTTTCTCTGTGTAGCCCTGGCTGTCCTGGAACTCACTCTGTAGACCAGACTGGCCTCGAACTCAGAAATCCGCCTGCCTCTGCCTCCCAAGTGCTGGGATTAAAAGCGTGCGCCACCACCGCCCGGCTAACCTGCGACTGTTAAATAAAGCATTTGTATTAAAAAAAAAATTAATTGATCCTCAAGTCCGATGAATAAGCTGTCTGAATCACTTACTCAAAGAAGGACTACCTGGTATCCCTATCTCCAAGATGCATCAGTTCTGTCAGTGTTTGGAATAATCTGACTATCCACCCACCATTTACTATTTCTGCCTCCATGGATTTCTTTTTTCTTTTTTCTTTTTTTTTTTTTTAGACAGGGTTTCTCTGTATACCCCTGGCTGTCCTGGAACTCACTCTGTAGACCAGGCTGGCCTTGAACTCAGAAATCTGCCTGCCTCTGCCTCCCAAGTGCTGGGATTATAGGCGAGTGCCACCACCGCCCGGCACCTCCATGGATTTCGTTTCAAATGATCCTTCATGGGGCTGGAGAGATGGCTCAGTGGTTAAGGGCTCTTCTTGCTCTTGCAGAGGACCCAGGTTTGATTCCCAGCATGGTGACTCATGATCACTTACAACTCCAGTTCCAAGGGACTTGCATCTGAAGTGTCTTTCTTTTTTTTAAGTGTATTATTAATTAAAATTCAATATATTTATAGGAGTTTGGAATATTGCTAAGAGTTTTTGTTGTTCTTTTTTGAAGCAATTTTTAAATTTTTATTTATTATTTTTATTTATTTCCCTGCATGTGTATTTGTGCACCAAATGTATGCAGTGCCTCTGGAGTCCAGAAGAGGGCACAAAATCCTCTTGAAACTGGAGTTACATGATCGTTAGCTGGCTCGTGGGAGGGGGGTGCTGGAATTTGAACATGTGACTTCTGCAAGAGCAATATGCACTTTGAACTACTGAGCTATCTCTCCAACCTACTTGCTGTTCTTAAAGGTGACCGGAGTTCCGATGCCAGCACCTATATCTAGTGGTTCACAGCTGCATGTAATGCCAGCTCAAGTGGACTCCTGGTCCTCTTCTGACTTCCTTGGGTACCTGCATGTATTTGTCTATACCCATTTAGAAACATGGTCTTCATTTTAAAATAAATCAGGACAGGTGTTGTGCCCCACACCTTAAAACATTTAATAGCTTCCTTATTAGTAGCCAAGTGGCATTACACCAGAAGCCTGTAATTCCAGCTCTCAGGAGACAGAGGTAGGAGGATTGTTCAAAGTTCCAGGACAGGATGCATAGCAGGACCCTGGTGGGCAGGGGGAGGGGGGAAAAGATATCTCATAATGATAAAATGGTTGATTTATTTGGAAGGTCTAACAAATATATATATATATGTAACAAATGTGTATGAAGCAAAAAAAAATAAATAAAAGCAGAATTGAAGAAGTTTTGTTTTGTTTGTTTTTGTTTTTTTGTTTTTTGAGACAGGGTTTCTCTGTGTAGCCCTGGCTATCCTGGAACTCACTCTGTAGACCAGGCTGGCCTCAGAAATCCGCCTGTCTCTGCCTCTCAAGTGCTGGGATTAAAGGCCTGCGCCACCACTGCCCAGCTGAAGAAGTTTAATCCTACAATAATCACTAGTGTGTTTTGTTTTTCACAGTCTTGCACGTGACAGAGAGACACCGGCTACTTAAGAACGTTGCCGATCACTTCTCTGACGTTTGGCTAAGATCAAGTATAAAATGCTGCCTTACAGGAAATAACAAGGTACTTTATTCTGAGCTAAATGAGCGACGTCAGCCCTTGAAGCACAGACTCAAGAGTTCGGGGCTAACATGTCCCATCATTAAAGAGGTTCTTCACACCCTTAGAGCCAAACAAAGTCCTAAACCGAAATCCTTGACACCTTCCTGGGAGCTCAGATAGCAGAGCTCTGCAGAGCAGGAGGCTCGACCTCATCCCCCAGCTCTTATCTCAGACCAGTCAGAGACCCGATTAGCAATTCAAGCGAGAGATGTTTGCCTACTCTCAAGAGGGGGTGTTAGATGACATCCAGAGCTTGAAAGCAAGTAGATATGCCTCGCCTGCGATCCGAGATTTAGGAGGCAGGGCTGGAAATCTGCATCCACCCAGAAGCCCCTCTCAAAAACCAAAACAAGCAAAAAATTGTTTTCTTAGTAAAAAACAGCTTTCCTTCACACTGGCCTTTCCTAAAATTCTTTTATTCCCTGTTCGAATCTCAGCTTCCCCTGTGAAATACTCTCCAGGAGGCTGCAACTCTGCCCTGGGGTCCCTCTCCTGCTGCCTAGGGACAAATGAAGGATGTTGAAGGACCTGTGTGCCTTTTGTGAGCTGTCTGTCGATCTGTTTGTGTTTATACACAATTTCACTATTTATTAATCATAAAAGCACATTTGCCTGCTAATGAGATTCCTGTGCTTGTAGCACACTGTTCAAAGACGTTGATTTTTTAGTGTGGTGTTTGTTTGGTTTTGTTTTGGTGTTTTTTTTTTGTTGTTGTTGTTTTGTTTTTTTTTTTTTTGTTTTTCGAGACAGGGTTTCTCTGTGTAGCCCTGGCTGTCCCGGAACTCACTCTGTAGACCAGGCTGGCCTCGAACTCAAAAATTCACCTGCCTCTGCCCCCCAAGTGCTGGGATTAAAGGCCTGCGCCACCACCTCCCGGCTTTGTTTTGGTGTTTTGTTTCTTTTTTGAGACATAGTCTCACCATAAGGCCCTGATTGGCCTGGAATTTGCTACAGAGACTAAATTGACCTTGAATTATAGAGTTCCTCCTGCATTTGCCTCTGGGTGCTGGGATTAAAGACGAGGTCCATCCACCAGGACCAGCAAGTTAACTTGATACTTACATGATAAGAGATGACAATGGTAGAAGTCATTATAACTAAACCATTATGTTTTTATAACAATAGAAAATATATATATACCACAATCCATAACAGACAGTAGTCTTGAATTTGAGCTGAGGTGTCTC
Organism: Grammomys surdaster; assembly: GCF_004785775.1. NCBI lineage: Eukaryota > Metazoa > Chordata > Mammalia > Rodentia > Muridae > Grammomys > Grammomys surdaster. Next base: position 5,195,148 of record NW_021604585.1, on the reverse strand, counting down.
AGGCTAGGTTCAGTTGTGTTGTATGATGTGATGCCTCATGCAGCCTGAATAACTGCTGTGTGTTTAGAACCCAGGCTGTAGGGAAACCACCCAATGCAACATAGTGGGGATTTGTGGTGGGGACTCGTCAAAAACATCTTAGATTCATTACTCATTCTACTTGCAATTAGTTTTAGTCATTACACATTCAGAAATCTTTTACTCTTGCTCAGTCTTTTTTTGTTATTATTTTGTTTGAGACAGGGTTTCTCTGTGTAGCCCTGGCTGTCTTGGAACTCACTCTGTAGACCAAGCTGGCCTCGAACTCACAGAGATCCACCTGCCTCTGCTTCCTGAATGTTGGGATCACAGGCATGCACAGTCATTCGGCTGAGTGAAGGAAGCTTTTCTTCCTTTGTGGGAATCTGGGCTTCAATTTCTTCTTAGATTGAACCATTGAGATGGCTCAGTGGGTTAACCTGCCTGATAGCCTAAGTTTATCATTTGAACCCACATGGTGGAGGAGGGAGAGAATCGATTTCTCCAAGTTGTCCTATGACTTCCACAAGTACATGCACATGTATCCATGTCAACACACACAGACACACACAGACACACAAGGTAAAAAAAAAAAAATTGTGTCTCTAAAGGATTTTTCTCTTTTTAAAATTAAGTTTACTTTTAATTAAGATATAGTTACATTATCTGCCCAACCACTTTTATTCTTCTTACCCTGGCACCCTCTGAAATTCATGGCCTCTTTTTTCTTTAGTTATTATTGTTACACATGCGCGAGCTCACACAAACACACACACATGAATAAATATGTAAATAAGGCCGGGTGGTGGTGGTGGTGGTGGTGGTGGTGGTGGTGGTGGCGCACGCCTTTAATCCCAGCACTTGGGAGGCAGAGGCAGGCGGATTTCTGAGTTTGAGGCCAGCCTGATCTACAGAGTGAGTTCCAGGACAGCCAGGGCTACACAGAGAAACCCTGTCTCGAAAATAAATAAATAAATAAATAAAAAGTAAAAAATAAAAAAATAAAAAAAGTATGTAAATAAAACCCATTGAGTCCATTTAGTGTTATCTGAATGTACGCATGTTTTTAGGGTTGAGCACTTGATATGATATTAGCTAATCAGTTAGGGGCCCCATCCCTGAGGAGGATGAATTAATTCTCCCTCTCTCAGCAGTAAATTGCCTGTACTTCTTCACTGAGGAGTGGTTATATCCTCCGCCCTCTGTTCATGCTGGTATGTCAACTGGTGTTATTATTCAGGTCTTGTTTAGGCAGCCATATTGTTGAGACTTCATGGGTGTAGTAGTTCCCTGAAGACACAACCTAGAAGCTAATTTCCTAGTCCTTTCTGGCTTTTACAATCTTCCCACCCTCTCTTCCTCTATGTTCTATGGGGTTTGAGGTTGTGTTGTAGATATATCCACTGGCGCTGGGTATCACATGATCTGTTGTTCTGCATTCTGAGAAGTTGTGGCTTTCTGCAATGGTCTCATCTGCTGCAAGGAGGAGCGTTCCTTGATGACTGTACTTTTCTGCGGGTATGAGGCTAAATAGTAGAACACAGCTAGGAACTACCCTGGTTTAAGGAAGTGACAGTGATAGGTTCTCCTCTAATATCCATGAGCTCACTAGCCATGGGTGGTTGACTACAAAATAAATTTAAATTTTTTTCTAGGTTGTGTTGCTGTTATTTAGCTATAGTGAATTTTTTTTCTTTTTTTAATGAAATATTTATAAACTTTTATTCTTTGAAAATGTTATACATGCATACAACATATGATCATATCGAGCAGGACCCCAGTTCCCTAGAATTCCTATCCCATCTGTGGTGGTTTGAATATGCTTGGCCCAGGGAGTGGCACTATAGGAGGTGTGGCCTTGATGCACGAAGTTTGTCATTGTGCGGTGGGCTCTGAAACCCTCCTCTCCCAAGAACACACATGGTAGAAGAGAACTGACTCTTGCAAATTGTTTTCTGATACAGACATGTTCTGTGCCTTATACCTTCTTCACACACTTAATTGCACATAACACAAACAACAACAAAAACTAGGGCCTAGCCGGGCCGTGGTGGTGCACGCCTTTAATCCCAGCACTTGGGAGGCAGAGGCAGGCAGATTTCTGAGTTCGAGGCCAGCCTGATCTGCAGAGTGAGTTCCAGGACAGCCAGGGCTACACAGAGAAACCCTGTCCCGAAAAAACAACAAAAAAAAAACAAAAAAAAACAACAACAAAAAAAAAAACAAAAAAAAAAACAAAAAAACAAAAAACCTAAGGCCTAAAGAAGGCTAGATGTACATTCTATCACAAAAACTGAAGGAGGTGGTAGGTGTGAGTGTTTGTAGGTCTTCCTCACCAACACCATGCTCCCAATTGGTCCTCAATGCAGCAATATGAAGAAGCAGGAGCTTTTAAAGGAAGAGAGAGAGATTTCTTTATTTTTACTTGGTATGTGTTTGTGGGTGCTTGCATACGTCTACGTGCTCCTTGTACGTGTCAGAGAGAGGTGTTTGGTCCCCTGGAACTGAAGTTGCAGGCAGCTGTGTAACAACCAGGATGTGGGTGCTGAGAACTGAACCCAGTTCCTCTGCCAGAGCAGCCAGTACTTGAAACCTCTGAGCCGTCTCTCCAGGCTCTAAAAGATAAGAAGTTTGAGACATGAGTCATGGAGGTAGAGTGCTCATGACTTAAGATTAATGGCTTTATTAATGTTTGTGGGGCTTGGGATCAACCCATGGACAGGAGCAAGCTAGGCAAGCCAGTATCGCTGAACTAATCCCCCACCCCGTTCCCCACTAATATCCTTGTAAAAGAGGCCCAGGAGAGTACATGTGTCCCTTCCAGCACATGAGGACACACATGACACTTTCAATGATGTAAAGACTCCTCATGAAGACATCAAATTTGTTGATACCTTGATTTTAAACTTCTTGCTCTGCAAAACTATGAGAAATAAGCATCAGTTTGTAGGTTATCTAAGTCTAAAGTATTTTTAAATCGTTTCTCCTCATTTGCTTATCGAGGGATCACACATGGCATACTTGTGGACAACTTGTAGGGGTTGATTCTCTCCTATTATCTGTTACCCAACCTAGTGCGATAATGTCTTCTTCTTTTGTTTGTTTGTTTTTCGAGACAAGGTTTTTTCTCTGTGTAGCCCTGGCTGTCCTGGAACTCTGTAGACTAGGCTGGCCTTGAACTCAGAAATCCACCTGCCTCTTTTTTTTTTTTTTTAATATTTATTTATTTCATGTACATGAGTAACACTGTAGCTGTCTTCAGACACACCAGAAGAGGGCATCAGATCCCATTACAGATGATTGTGAACCACCATGTGGTTGCTGGGAATTGAACTCAGAACCTCTGGAAGAGCAGTCAGTGCTCTTAACCACTGAGCCATTACTCCAGCCCCTAGTGTGTTCTTAATATGCATAATGCCTGGGTGTGAGTCCTAACACTGAGGAGTAAACTGCATATGAGCACTGTGGTAATTAGAACGTGTGCAGGGGAGTTCGAGGCCAGCCTGGTCTACAGAGTGAGTTCCAGGACAGCAAGGGCTACACAGAGAAACCCTGTCTTAAAAAAAAAAAACAAAACAGACCGTTTGCAGAGACTGGAGAGCTGGCTCAGTGGGTGAATACTTACTGCTCTGGGAGAGGCCCCATCCAGGGGCTCCAGTGCCGCCTTCTGACCTCTGAGGAATCTTGCATGCATGTGGTGCACAAAAAATTCATACAGACACAGACTTAGCCATAATTTTTTTTCACTTGTTTATTAGAGAACAGCCAAGTTTAACATCAAGTGCAATTACAGGAGCAACAAGGGTGATTTCCTCATGCTTCTCAGGTAGTGCTCCGACTGAAGGAACAGAACATCACAAACCAATCTGTACTTTTTTTTTTTTTTTTTTTTTTCCTGAGACAGGATTTCTCTGTGTAGCCCTGGCTGTCCTGGAACTTACTCTGTAGACCAGGCTGGCCTCAAACTCAGAAATCCGCCTGTTTCTGTCTCCCAAGTGCTGGGATTAAAGACGTGCGCCACCACCGCCCGGCCAAAATGTTTTCTTTTTAGTTTTGTGAATTAACTCTTAAGGGAGGAGACTATGATATGCAATGTTCTAACTCAAATCCACAGATCCAGATGTGAGTCACCACACCCATGACTCCATTGTTTTGACTAGGAGGAAACAGCTTTCTTTTAATGGTTTCAATAGAGCTCCAGTAGCTGCCCTCATTTGCCTCCAAGACTACCTTAACATTTCCCTTCAAGACCTAAAATCCTCTAGGAGATGAGCTGAATTGAGGAATAAATATAACCCATTGCTACCATGAAAATCCAGAAATCCAACTCCAAAGTTGCTCACTAGAAAGACAGGACAGTCACTTCCTCGAGAAGAGCCTGCCGGCAGCTCTTTTAGGAAGCGATAAGAAACCAGAGCTTCCTTCTGTCCTTCCTGTCTGGAAAACCAGGGCTCTTTCCTGCTTCTGGCCAAAAATGGACCTGTTCACCTTAGGAGTCCCTGACCTTAAACTGCCCAGTGGATTCTAATTGCCTGTCATTATCACTAATGATAATGAAACTACCGGGCCTGCTACTTACTGCAGATTTAGGCATACCAAGCTCTAGTCTAAATTCTTTGCATGAATTAATTCATTGTATCCTCAAAATAATCCTCGGGAAAAAGGCAAAGGAATAATTTATTTGCCAGAGTAAGGCAGATCTCGGGCTGGGACTAAGTCTCAAATGGGTCGCCTCTGGGGTCACTTCCCACAAAACAGGCAGATTTGAATCCATGAAGTCTGACTCTTAAGCCTGAATTATAAGTATTATTACCATTAATTTGTTTCAAAAAATGTCTTTGCATAATGCTTGATCGAACTCAAAGCCTCACACACACATGCTACCTCCCTAAGCTTCTGTGTTTGGTAGAGGTTTGTGATTGACGGCAGAGTGGAGTAGGGTGAAAGATGTCTTTGGGGAGTTACACGCTGACTAGGAGGAGGAATTTGCATGAGACTCGTGTCAACATTTATTGCCCTTTGAGTGTTGGGGTGTGTGTGCTGGATTAAAGAGTTCATTCAGGTTGAGGCTAGAGAGATGGCTCCATGGTTAAGACAGCTTGTTGCTCTTGCAGAGGGTTCATTTCCAAGCACCACATAGTAGCCCACAACTGTCTAGAACTCCAGACCCAGGATCCAATATCTTCTTCTGACCTCTATGAATACCAGGTACACACTTGGTGTATTTGCACACATGAAAGCAAAACATTCATATGCATTAAATAGCTGGCTGCAAGGCAGTAGTGGTACACGCCTTTAATCCGGCACTTGAGAGGCAAAGGCAGATAAATCTCTTGTGAGTTCGAGGCCAGCCTGGTCTACAGAGTGAATTCCAGAATGCCAGGATGGTCAGGGCAATGCAGAGAAACTCTGTTGAGAGAGAGAAAGAGAGAGAAAAAGAGAGAGAAGAGAGGAAGAGAGAGAGAGAGAGAGAAAGAGAGAGAGAGAGAGAGAGAGAGAGAGAGAGAGAGAGAGAGAGAGAGAGAGAAAGCACCTCTTGCTCTCTTCTCTTGTTCTTGCCCCTTACCCTCTTCCCCCTCTCCACTTGTTGATGGCTGGCCTCTACTCCTCTTCTCAATCTCCCTCTTCCCCTCTCTCTGTCTGTCTTTCTCTCACCTCCCCTCTCCATGCCCTGAATAAACTCTGTTCTATACTAAAAAATAAAAAGAAAGAGTATGTATGTATGTATGTATGTATGTATGTATGTATGTATATATGTATGTATGTATGTATGTATGTATGTATGTATATAATTCTTTTAGGTATGCTTGGTGACACATGCTTTTAATCCTAGCACTCTGGAGGCAGAATATCTTACTTAGGATTTTCATTGCTGTGAAGAGACACCATGACCAAGGCAACTCTTTTTTTGTTTTTTTGTTTGGTTTTTATTTTGGTTTTTCAAGACAGGGTTTCTCTGTGTAGCCCTGGCTGTCCTGGAACTCACTTTGTAGACCAGGCTGGTCTGGAACTCAGAAATCCACCTGCTTTTGCCTCCCAAGTGCTGGGATTAAAGGCATGTGCTACCACTGCCTGGCTCTAAGGCAACTCTTATAAGGACAACATTTAATAGGGGCTGGCTTATAGGTTCAGAGGTTCAGTCCTTTATCATCAAGGCGAGAGCACGACAACGTAGAGGAAGATGTGGGGCTGGAGGAGTTGAAAGTTCTACATCTTGATCCAAAGGCAGACAGAATACTGGCTTCCAGACAGCTAGGAAAAGAGTCTCAAAGCCCACCCCCACAGTGACTTCCTCCAACAAGGTCACAACCACTCCAACAAAGCCACACCTCCTAAAAGTGCCACTTCCTTATGGGTCAAGCATTCAAACACATGAGTCTATGGGGGCCATCCGTACCTGTTTAAATCACCACAGATATGGTAGATAGAAGGATGGATGGATGGATGGATGGATGGATGGATGGATGGATGGATAGATAGATAGATAGATAGATAGATAGATAGATGGATAGATAGGCAGACAGAAAGACAGACAGACAGACAGACAGACAGATGATATAATGGAGGAGAGGAGAGATTCCCCACACTTAGATAAATCTAAAAAATTAGCAAACCATTAGCTGCTTCCTTCTTTTACATTTACTTGTTTGTTTGTTGGGAGGAGCGGGGCTCTCCCATACCACAGCACACATGTAGAAATCAGGAGGCAATCTCTCTTCTTCTAGCATGAGGGTTCTGGGAATGAAACTCAGATCATCAGTCTTGGCTGTAGTCTTCTTTCTCTCTGATCCATCTTGCCAGCTCGTACATATACAGTATACATATGCTCTACTCTGACCCTCTGTGTGTACATATACAGTATACATACGCTCTACTCTGACCCTCTGTGTGTACATGTACAGTATACATACACTCTACTCTGACCCTCTGTGTGTACATGTACAGTATATATATGCTCTACTCTGACCCTCTGTGTGTACATATACAGTATACATATGCTCTACTCTGACCCTTTGTGTGTGTACATATACAGTATATATACGCTCTACTCTGACCCTCTGTGTGTACATGTACAGTATACATATGCTCTACTCTGACCCTCTGTGTGTACATATACAGTATACATACGCTCTACTCTGACCCTCTGTGTGTACACATATACAGTATATATACGCTCTACTCTGACCCTCTGTGTGTACATATACAGTATATATATGCTCTACTCTGACCCTTTGTGTGTGTACATATACAGTATATATACACTCTACTCTGACCCTCTGTACGCTCTACTCTACATGTAGAAGTCAAAGGTTGTTGTTGAATGTTGAATGTCTTCCTTAGTCAGTCTTTACACTAAAATGTATTTATTTTGTTTTATGCATATGGGTATTTTGCCTGCGTATATGTCTACATCATATTTTTGCAGTATCTGAGGAAGCCACCGAAGGTATGGAATCTCCTAGGACTGCAATTAACAGAGGATTGATGGCCGGGCAGTGGTGGTGCACGCCTTTAATCCCGGCACTTGGGAGGCAGAGGCAGAGACAGGTGGATTTCTGAGTTTGAGGCCAGCCTGGTCTACAGAGTGAGTTCCAGGACAGCCAGGACTACACAGAGAAACCCTGTCTAGAAAAAAACAAAACAAAACAAAAAAAAAAAAAACAAAAAAACAAAAAACAGAGGATTGATGACCTATAAAAATCTAAGATGTGGCCAGGCAGTGGTGGTGCATGCCTTTAATCCCAGCACTTGGGAGGCAGAGGCAGGCGGATTTCTGAGTTCGAGGCTAGCCTGGTCTACAGAGTGAGCTCCAGGACAGACAGGGCTATACAGAGAAAAATCTATCTTGAAAAAAAAAGAAAAGAAAAAATAAATCTGAAATGTGAAAAGATGACATTTGAACAGATATATTCTAATATATGGACACGCACATACATACAAACAAAATACGTACATGCATATGTATAGGTGCATATATATATGCATGTATGTATATGTGCACATAGAAATGCATATAGTTGTTGAATGGTGGTGGTGCATGCCAGTAATCCCAGCACTAGGGGGACAGAGGCACGTAGACCTCTGTGAGTTCAAGGCCAACCTGGTCTACAGAGTAAGTTCTAGGACAGCCAAATGTCTCAAAGAACCAATATGTATATGGTGTCATGTGTGCATATACATGAGTACACATGTGTCTTAGTTTGGTTTTTGGTGCTGTGATAAACACCATGACCCAAACTAGCATAGGAAAAAAGAGTTTATTTTTTCTTAGAACTCCAGACTATAATCTGTCATTAAGAGAAGTCAGGGCAGGATCTTGGAGCAGAGGCCATGGAGGAACGATGCTTACTGACTTGCTCAGCCTGTTTCTTATACAACCCAGGACCACATGCCCAGAGGTGGCATTGCCCACACTGGTCTGTACTCTCCCACATCAATTATTAATAAAGACATGCCAACAGGCCAATCTGCTGGAGGCAACCTCAATCCAGATTCCTCAATTGTGTCAAATTAACAAAAACTAACCAACCCAATAAGTAGGACACACATATATATATTGTGGAGAGCTCTTGGGGTGCTTCTAGGAATTCGGCAGGAATTTGACACTGGGCTAGGACAAGGAAGTAGGCTCAGAATGAATACAGCTAAGGAATGTGTTCTTTGTATCTTGCCGGTTTCTGTTAAAACCTTGAATAAAGAAATCATAGGACCTTTGTTTATGCTTTGTTTGTTCCTTAACTACTCTGTTTATGCCTTGGGTCTGACCACATTCTTTGTAGGTACTTAAAATGGTATAAAAGCAGACTGGAGAAAATAAACCCACTTCAGCCTCAGCACTGGCTGGGGTCAGGCTACAGTGTTGTCTGTCTTTTTCTTTTCAATCCTCGATCCCTTCCTCGAGACCCTGTTGACTGACTGAGCTGGCTTGGTCAATGTATAAATACGTGTGCAATACACATACATACTTACTTTTTATCAAAAAAAGAAAGAAAGAAATATGCATTTAATTCCAGTACTCAAGAGGCAGAGGCAGGAGGATTTCTATGAATTTGAAGCCAACCTGGTCTACAAAGCAAGCTCCATGACAGCCAGGACTATATAGAGAGATCTTGTCTCAAAAAAAAAAAAATTAAAAAGAAAAAGAAACATTAAAATTTGCTAACATTTTGTGTATGGATTAATGTCATCACACACTCTTGGCGTGTATGTTACAAACATATTTCTTTTTTTGTTTGTTTGTTTTGCTTTTTCGAGACAGTGTTTCTCTGTGTAGCCCTGGCTGTCCTGGAACTCATTCTGTAGACCAGGCTAGCCTCGAACTCTCAAACTCAGAAATCCGCCTGCCTCTGCCTCCCAAGTGCTGGGATTAAAGGCGTGCGCCACCACTGCCCGGTGTACAAACATATTTCTATGACTAATTAAATGCCTGACAAGTCACTTTGGAGAAGTGGCTCATGCTTTGAAGTCATGGTTCCTTATGGAGGTGAGGGCATGGTGGCAGATGGTTGCAGAAGTAGCTCGTGCCTTTGGCATCGGGAGCACTAGACTGCCTGCTAACGTCTCAATAGACCAGGAAACAGAAAGAGAACAGGAAGTGAGGCGGGGCTAAATACCTCATAGGTTGCCCTTCTACTCCACCCTCAACCCAATTCCCCTGGAGAGGCTCCATCTCCTAAATGTTCCCCAAACAGCACCACCAGCAGGGGACCAAGTGAAACAGGTCATAACATTTTGCCCTTGGCCTAGGTTCATGGTAATCTCACAGAATGCATTCAGTGCAACTTCAAAGTTCCCATAGTGTCAATAGTTTCAATATCATTCAAAAGTACAGCCTTCTGGGGCTGGGGAGGTGGCTCAGTTGGCTCAGTTGATAAAGTGTTCTACCATGCAAGCAGGAGGACCTGAGTTTGATCCCCAACTGGGGCTGATGGCTTAGGTTTGTAATCCAAGTGCTGGGAGGCAGAGATGAGGATGTCTGAGGCTTGCTGGCCAACAGCCTCGCCCAATTGATGACCTCCAGATTTAGTGAGAGATACTGTCTAGATAAACAAAGTAGGGCCTGCAGAGATGTTTCAGCAGTTAAGAGCACCAGGTGCTATTCCAGAGTAGGTTCTATTCCCAGCACACATGGTAGCTCACAGGACCACAACCATCTGCAAACACATTTCCAGCAGATTCGACAAAGCTTCTGACCTCCTCAGCACTACACAAATGTAGTACAGAGACATAATGTAGTATACACACATACATACATACATACATACATACATACATACATACATACAGCATTCAAGGTTGACTTTTGGTCTCCATATTCAACGTCACATGTTAAAAATGAAAGAAACTTAAAAATAAAGTCCTTTCTGGGACTCGGTGGAATTTATTATCTATAAAGGAAGAAAGAAAAGTAAGGTACATATTTTCAACACACAATGGTATTCCAATTTCAAAAAGAAGGATCATGAGGTTTGCAAAGGAAGATCGGACAGAACCCACTGGGGCACACACCAAACCCTAAAGCTCCGTGTTCAGCATTTGGATTCTTAGTGGCATCCTCCAGGCTCCACTGAGCTGGAGCAAGCCTGCCTTCATCTCTGTTGCCTGTAACACATGTTGAGTGGCCTCTCTCATAGGCTGGCTCCCCTTGTGCTTGTGGCTTTTCTTGGCAAATGTTCCATGTTTCTGGTATCTCCAAAATTCTGGAGTATTCACTACCATTAGGTATTCACTGCCACTAGGTTTCTGGTTCACAGCTTCCTACATACACAGCCCACTCAGGAACTCCGTGTAGAGAAAGAATCTCCCTCCTACATGCTGCTGGCTTCAGTAGTTTTCCGAAACTTCAGTGTAAGACCCTCTCACTCTTGTATGCCGCCAGAATCAGAACCATACGTGTGACATCTGGCTGTCATCTGGAGATGAAGCCTTGTTCCCCTGGACTACAGCTATGGTAGCCTCTGAATGCCTAGTTTCTGGGTGCTCAGCTGAACCTTGAGAGGTGGCAGGGATTTCACCAGAAGGCCTCACTCTATGCCCTGGAGGCTGTCTTTGTTCAAGTATCTTTGTAGTTGATTTTTAGCTGAGGCTGATGTGGAACTCACTACACAGGATAACCTTGAACTCCTGTTTCTTTGTCCTCCCTTCACCTTTTGAGGTAATAGTAGTTGTCACTGACATCCCTAAGGATTTTGTTTGTTTGTTTGCTTTTTGTTTGTTTGTTTTTTGGTTTTTCGAGACAGGGTTTCTCTGTATTGCCTGGGCTGTCCTGGAACTCACTCTGTAGACCAGGCTGGCCTCGAACTCAGAAATCCACCTGCCTCTGCCTCCTAAGTGCTGGGATCAAAGGAGTGCGCCACCACTGCCCGGCATGATTGGTTTTTGAATGAATTTGAATCAAGTACTGCAGTTCTCTTCTCACCTCCAGACATGCAGTCTGTGGTGTGTATGTGTGTACTCTCATGCTCAGACTTACACACACACAGATGAGGGGGCGGGATTTAAATCAGAATGGTGGTCTCTAGTTGGTGGAATGGCTTGTCCCAGACCACAGTATATGACTTTGTTGGAGCTAGTGTGTCACTGTGGGTGGGCTTGGGGGTTTCAAATGCCAAAGCCATTCCCAGGTTCCCAGACGACAGCTCTCTGCCTCTCTCTGCTTCCTGCTCCAGTGCCATGCCTGCCTGTCTGCCTGCCTGGTGCTATGTGCCATGCTCGTCACCACAATGGTCATAGACTAACTTTTAAAACTGTCAGCCCCAACATAGTCTTGGTTCTATAAGTTACCTTAGTCATGGTGTCTCTTCACAGCAACAGAAAGGTAGCTAACACACACACACACACACACACACACACATACACTAAAAGAGAGATTGAGCTAGACAGAGCTGGATGCAGTGACGTGTTTGTGACCCTAGCACTTGGGAGGTTGAGCTCAAAACCAGCCTCAGATAGTGAGTTCTAGTCTAGCCTAAGCTACAGAAGACACTGACTCAAAAACAAACAATAAACAAATAAACAAACAAACTAGCAAACAAGAGAGAAGAGGGTGGGGAGAAACCTGGAGAGGCGTTTCAGTGGTTAAGAGCATGCAGAAGACTCAGGTTCACTTTCCAGCAACCACGTGGAAGTTCACAACTCCAGTACCAGGGCATTGGACAGCCTCTTTTGGCCTTCCTTGGGGCCTTTCATCCACACAGTGCACAAGCTACATGTAGGCCAACATACATACACATAAAAACAAATCTTTAAGAACAGAAGGAAGTCTGCAGAAGCTAGAAGCGGCTTCATTGGCAGAGTGTTTGCACAAAGCCCTAGTGTTAGACGTCTGTGCGCAGCTTAGAACAGACACCACCAGACCAACTGGTTGCTGGGGGGGGGGGTTATTCGGGGCAAAGGTGGGGGAGAGAAATAGAAGAAGATGGTGGAGGAAGAGAGGGAGAGGAGAGAAGTGGAGGCCGGCCATGACCAAGTGGAGAGAGGGGGAAGGGAGGGGGGGCAAGGGGACAGAAAGAAGCTAGAGGCAAGAGAGCAAGAGAGAGAGGAAGAGGCAAGCAGCCCCTTTTATAGTGGGCAGGCCTACCTGGCTATTGCCTGGTAACTGTGGGGAGGAGCATACCTGGGTGTTGCCAGATAACTGTGGAGGTGGAGTTTAGACAGAATACTAACACCTAGATGCCCTCTGTTTTCAGCACCACACAGAACCAAATGTGGTAACCCACGCCTTTAGTACCAGCACTAGGAAAATGGAGGCAAGAAGGTAAGGCTAATACCTACATATCAAGTTTGAGGCCAGCCTGAGCTACATGGGACCCTGCCTCAGAAAGTGACAGAGATATCGAAATGACTTTTCAAAGATGACCTAGTATTTTATACGTGGAGAAAAACTAACTTTATGATAGAAAATTCTGGTGGCCTCCACTGTCAGCCAATGATGATCTTGAACATTACCCACACCAGGACAATCAGACAAGGCGTTCCTTCTGTCGTAATGCTCTAGAAATGGTCTAGCGTTGCTTAAACACATAAATCAACTCTAATTAGGATGAAATGTCAGGCAAACCCAAGTTGAATGTCGTTCTACAAAATCCCTGACCATGTGTTCAGCTCTGAGAAACTTTGCCAGGTACAAGGCAGCAGCTGAGCTGTCACAGCCACACAACATTCAATGCTAAGTTGGTTTCTGGACAAGGACAGAGGAAGAACTGTGAAGGATACTATTTGACAGCTTATGAAACTTGAATAGACTTTGGATTAGATATTAAAGAATTAATATCAAGAATTTTTAATTTAGGTCACTGTACAGACTGTGTAAGAGAATGTCCTGGTTTTGGCCATATGCATGAAAGTGCCTGGTGGCAAAAGGAATAGTTGCCTTCTAAGCCTCCTAAGAACTCAGTTTAAAAGGTTTAGAAAAAAAAAAATGTGCACACAGAAAGAACAAATAAGTGGTTGTACCAGGGAGAAACTGTGCTTGACTTGAGTAATTTATGATTCTAATGGATAAATGGGAATTCCTCAGACTAATCAGCAAGGGATTGTAAATTATTAAAATAATTCCTTAAAAGGCTGATCATGACATATATGTTCATGTGCCAGGGCCTGTGTGCACATATGTGCATTTATGTATGTATTGTGTAAGATATGTGTGCATTCACTAACTGCAAGGGAGTTTATTTTATTTGTGAGTGCAGAAAAAGACAACAAGCTTTAACATTAAGTTTGAAATGTTGTGGTAGTGTGGTGGTGGTGGCATCTATACTCTCAAGGCTTGGGAGCCTGAGGCAGGAAGATGGTCAAGAATTTAAGCCTGGCCTAATCTACATAATGAATTCTAGGCTAGCCAGAGCCTCCACCAGGATTTTTATTTTAAAACAATGTTACAAGATATTTGATTATTGTACATAGAAAACCTATTGATAGCAAAATATACAAGCTTAAATAGATACTGCATTTGTCAGATGCAGTTAGGTGTGTCCAGTATAGATGGAGCTTGGGTGTGGCTCTAAAAGCCTCCATAGATAAAAATGCAAAAGAATGGAAAGTTCCCGCACGTAAGGTAAATTGCTTGAGAGTCTTGTAGTCTTTGCTCTATGACCCAAGGGAAAGTCAGCTGGATGACCTTGAGCTGCCAGCCTGTAAAGGTGAAATGGTTCAGCTCCTACTGATTGGCTTGGACCCCCCCCCCCCCAAAGGGGGGGAATGGTTCAGCCTGCCAGAGTGTAGAGGAGGAGCTAGAGACTTCTTTTATAGCAACTGGATCTTTGATAGAATCTCTCTCTTAGCTTGGAAGAGCTTTTATGGAAGGGGCTCTGGGTAAGAGATAGGGATTTTCTCTTTGGGCTTGCCGGAATGACAGAGAAGCAGCTGGCAGGACACAGGTAAAACAATGTTTTAGGAAAGAGAGCCAAGGAGCTCTCTTGGGTTTGGGGGAGCTCAAGAGAAAGGTAGGCTAGCTCCGTAGTATGACACAGAAAGAGATTTCTAAAGAGCTGGCAGTTTAGTTGTAGGATCAGGCTTATAAATAGATACTTTGCATATAGTTAAGAAAATAAAGTTACCTCGATGACCTAGCAGGTTTTTTGCCTTAGTTTATGCCATCCTCCCATATTTTTTATAGGTATAAGTTAAACAAAACTTCACAAAAACAATCAAACAAAAAGACACTTCTGTTTCACTTAGGGTTTCTATTGCTGTGAGAGACATCATGACCTCAGCAATTTTTTTATAAAAGAAAAGCATTCAATTGGGGCTGGCTTATACGTGAGAGGTTTAGTTCATTGTTGGTCATGGCAGGAAGCATGGCAGTGTGCAGGCAGACACATGGAATGGAGAAGCAGCTGGGAGCTCTCCATTCCAATCCACAGAGAGTAGGAAGCAACTGAGACACAGACCCTGGCGTGAGCATCTGAAACCTCAAGGCCCACCCAGTGACACACTTCCCCCAACAAGGCCACACCCACCACAACAAGGCCACACCCACCACAACAAGGCCACACCTCCTAGTGCTGCTCCCTATGAAGCCATGAGGGCTATTTTTTATTCAAACCACCAATTTCCAAAGAGAGTAGAGAAAAGTTTGAAATAGCATCAGATTGGTTGGTTGTTTGAAACAAGATTTCACTGTAGGGGCCAGGGGGTGGTGGTGGTGCACGCCTTTAATCCCAGCACTTGGGAGGCAGAGACAGGCGGATTTCTGAGTTCGAGGCCAGCCTGGTCTACAGAGTGAGTTCCAGGACAGCCAGGGCTACACAGAGAAACCCTGTCTTGAAAAACCAAAAAAAAAAAAAAAAAAAAAAAGATTTCACTGTAGAACTTAGTCTGCCCATGAACTTCTTTAAACCAAGTACCAAGTGCTGGGATTTCGGGCAAGCATCAAGATACACAGCTGAGACAGGGTCTGTTGATGTATGCCCAGGGTGCCTCCACCTCATGGTAATTCTCCTGCCTCAGTCTTTCAAGTGCTGAGATTTCAGGCTTGCAACATCCTGCCCTGTTTGGTTATCTATGTATTCTGGAGTTAATAGTGTCTTTTTTTTGGGGGGGGGGGTTCTCTGTGTAGCCCTGGCTGTCCTGGAACTCACTCTGTAGACAAGGCTGGCCTCGAACTCAGAAATCTGCCTGTCTCTGCCTCCCAAGTGTTGGGATTAAAGGCGTGTGCCATCACAACCCGGCTGTGTCATGTTTTTTCAATTGCCTTATATTTCATTTAATTCCAAACTCTTTGACAACTGCTTAAATCTTTCAGAATCTTTGTGCCTAGGTACATCGAGGCTACAGTCCTGTCCTCTGGGAGGTGAAAGCAACACCTGGTCATAAATTCAAGACCAACTCTATATGAGAACTTGTCCAAGAAAAACAATAAACAAATGAGAGATTGAGGCCTGGAGATGTAGCTCAGTGGTATTTGCCTAGCACATGCAACAGAGGGGAAGAAAGAAAAGAAGAAAGGAGGAAGAAGAAAGGAAGGAAGAAGGGAAAGTTTCAGTTTTGGAGTCATGAGAAAATGAACTGCAGGAAGAAACTGCCTATCTCATAAACAGCAGCTCTGCCAGAAAGCTCGGAGCCCTAGTGAATGCTGTTTGACACTTTGCAGAGGCGGCTGGCTCTGCGCAAGAAGAATTGCCACAATTTTCCAGAGAACATAATAACTTTATTGTACCTCTTGTTTACCTCCTAATGGGAACTTCATTCTCACTGGGCCCTCTTCAAACCCTGGTGTCTAGACAGAGGAGAAAATTCCATCTAGAGAGAAGGAACGCTGTAATAGCTACCCCAGACCTGATGCCTGGGGACCACAGTCACTGGAAAGAAAAGATATATTTCCTTAGTCAGTCAGCTGTGTTTTTCCTCTCTCCTTCCTCCTCCCACTCTCGCTCCCTCTCCCCACCACTCTTGCGTGGGTTCTGGAGATCAAACCCAGGTGACCAGCTCCCCAGCCTTTGCCTGACCTCTGTTGAAACAGTCTTACCCAGACTGGAAAGAGTGAACTCACGTCTTCACTTCTCCAGCACCGGGATCCACCACACCCAGTCTTATCAGGAGCTGGGAATCGAACCCAGGGCCTCGGGTATGTTAGGCAGCTTTCTACCAACAGGGCTACAACCCCAGCCCTTCTTTCTCATTAACTACTGTGAGAATTCTGTGGGTTCTGATT
Organism: Grammomys surdaster; assembly: GCF_004785775.1. Taxonomy (NCBI): domain Eukaryota; kingdom Metazoa; phylum Chordata; class Mammalia; order Rodentia; family Muridae; genus Grammomys; species Grammomys surdaster. The sequence goes on along the minus strand of NW_021604585.1, from coordinate 5,178,476 downwards.
CATGAAGGGCACCACAGGCTCCTTTCCAGTTTAGCTCTGTTAGGACCCTTTAGGTTTCATTGGGTCGGCCTCACTGTTTTGGGTTGGGGTTCTGGATTGTCTCAACTTGACAACGGTACAAACTGGCACCTACTGCACACACACCCCTCACCCCGCCACGGCTTCAATAGCTCCTTTTCCATCTTTGGCCAAACTGATCTCCTAGTTTCGAAAGCATCTCCATAAACATATCTGCAGGCCTTTTCCCTCAGGGCTTTGCCAGCAGAGCCGCTTTCCCGATGAGACTAGCTGTACCGAAACTATCTTCTCTTAGGATCGTTGAGAACCATTGGTCTTTAATTCACAAGCATTTCACAGACTTTCGTGTTTCTCTTCAGTTATTGGCACCTGGGAGTTTTCTGGTGGAATTTGTAAAGATAACTATCTCTAGCTGATAGATAAGTAGGCTTTTAGAGACAAAAATAAATTCAATTTTACTACCATGTTATATCATTTAAGATTGTTTTTACACTTTTTTTTTTATTCAAGGGGGGAAAGGGACACATGTCATGGCACACTTGTGGAGAGCAAAGGACAGACCTGTAGGCTCTTTCCCTTCTACCACATGAGTCTGAGGGATCAAACGCCGGCTGTCAGGCTTGGCAGCAGCCATTTTTACCTGCTAATCCAGTGGGTTTCAACCTTCTTAATGCTACAATCCTCAAGTTGTGGTGACCCCCCACCATAAAATTATTTGCATTGCTACTTTATTTATTTATTTATTTACTTATTTATTTATATATTTTTTTTTCCCGAGACAGGGTTTCTCTGTGTAGCCCTGGCTGTCCTGGAACTCACTCTATACACCAGGCTGGCCTCGAACTCAGAAATCCGCCTGCCTCTGCCTCCCAAGTGCTGGGATTAAAGGCGTGTGCCACCACCGCCCGGCTGCATTGCTACTTTATAACTGTAATTTTGTTACTGTTATGAATCATAATGTGAATACCTGGTATTTCTGATGGTCTTAGGGGACCCCTGTGAAAGGGTTGTTTGACCCCTGAAGGGGTGGAGACCCAGAAGTTGATAACCACCTGGGTGGTGGTGTTGCAGGCCTTTAATCCCAACACCTAGGAGGCAGAGGCAGATAGATCTCTGAGTTCAAGGCCAGCCTGGGCTACAAAGTGACTGCCAGGGCTACACAGCAAACTCCCCCATTTTGAAAAAAAAAAAAAAAAAAAAAACAAGAAAGAAAGAAAGATTTAACTTCAGAGCTTGGGAGACAGTTCAGTGTAGGTAAAGTGCTTGCTATGCAAGCATGAAGAATTAAGTTCAAATCCCCAGCATTCATGTAAGAGCCAGGTTCCCAGATATGCAACTGTAACTCTAGCACACAGAGAGGGGCAGTTAGATACAGGGGCTGAGAAGGGCAGTAGTGTAAAGGGAAGTTGACAACAGTTTGAGAGTTGGGTAGCTATTGGTGTAATCCTTCAATAAAGGCTCTTTGTATGAAAATCAATGAGGCCCAGGGTTTCCCGGTAAATTATGCTGCAATCTTGCAGACCTACCTGGCAAGAATACCTTTCCCTTGCATAACCACATCTCGGCACTGTGCTAAGGGTGCTAATTAATACCAATGTAATTGGAATGATGTATACATGTTATATAGCAATTTGTATGCAACCCATGAATGCATACTACTGCCCTTAGCCAACCATAGTGATACATGTCTTTAGTCTCAGCACTTGAGAGGCAGAGGGCAGGAGGATCTCTGTGAGTTCGAAGTCAGCCTGGTCTACAAAGTGAGTTCCTCAGAGGAGTCCTGTCTCAAAAACCAAACCAAAACAAAACAAAAATTTACTTCATTGAATGAGAAACAAAGAACAAACGAAAAAAAAAAAACAAGAAGGGGATTAATACGAATGCAGGTGCAACCATTATAGGCACAAGCATGGTTTCTATTTGTTTGTTTGGTTTGGGGTTTGGGGTTTTTTTTTGTTTTTTTTGTTTTTGTTTTTTGTTTTTTGTTTTTTTTTTTGGTGGGGGTGGGAGTGGGGATGAAAAAGGACCTTTTGTTCTAGATCTTAGGGAAGGAAACTCAGTATTTCACTAATAATGGGAGGTTATCTCCAGCCCTTTATAGCAGCTCCTCTTTCTCCAGCTTCTTAATGGAGCAGAAATTTAAATCGCTGACATATATTTATTATATTTTTTAGACAGGGCTCACTATGAAACCCTGGCTGACCAGGAACTTCCTATGTAGACCAGGCTGGTCTTAAGTGCACAGAGATCCACCTGTCTCTGCCTTCTGAGTGCTGAGATTAAAGGTATACACTACCATGCCTAAACTGACTTTCTTTCTTTCTTTCTTTCTTTCTTTCTTTCTTTCTTTCTTTCTTTCTGTCTGTCTGTCTGTCTGTCTGAGAGAGAATGGGTTGGTGGGTACAGGCTTGGTGGCATACACCTTTAATTACATACAGCACTTGGAAGCTTGGGAAGCAGAGGCAGGCAGATCTCTGTAAACTCAGAACCAGGTTTGTCTGCATAGTAAGACTCTGTCTCAATAAGTAAGAAAGAAAGAAAGGAAGAAAGAACGAAAGAAAGAAGGAAGGAAGGAAGGAAGGTAGGAAAGAAGGAAGATTGGTTAAATTAACCTGTGTGGCAAGTATAAATAAATGTAAGTATGTGATACTAACTAGACCTGGACAAGTTTCCACCAATACTGGTTTCTTTTTCCTGAATGAGAGAGAAACTATGATTTTGCTGTTCTCGTTTGAGTTGCGAGTCTGCCAACCCCTGAGAGTATCAGAAATAGTAAGCTGTAAATTCTCTAAGCCATCTGCCTTCCTGGGTATTAAAAGCCTCAAGTATGGGCTCTTGGATTTTCTACAACCTTTTAAAAGATTTATCTATTTTATTTTCCATGTTTGAGTGTTGGCCGGGCCCTTATCCTTTAGTCTCAGCACTCAGGGGGCAGAGGCAGATGGATGTCTTAGTTCCATGACAGCCAGGGCTACACAGACACCGAACAACAACACTCATATACATACAATACACATATGAGTGTTTTGTCTGCATGCATGTGCACTACACATGTACAGTGCCCAAAGAGGCTGAAAGATGGTGTCAGATCCTCTGGAACTGGAGTTACAGAGGGCTATAAGCCATTTAGCCACCAAGTTCATCTTTCCAGTCCCATTTTCTTGAGTTTCAGACAAAGGGGAACGTCCTAACTCCTTCCAAATAGTTATATTTTATTAATTTTATATGCATAAGATTTGATTTAAAGATTTATTTTTATTTATGGATAAGAGAAAAACTGGGACCCTAATTCACATCCTTTGGAAGAATAGAAAGCATTCTTAACTGTGGGGGAGTCTCTCCAGTACCGTAAAGTTCTCCTTAAAGAAACTGTGACATTGTTTGCTTTTTAGAAGTCACTTGTCGTGGGCTTGGAGGGATGACTCGAGATTAAGAACACTTGTTGCTCTTGCAGAGGACCCAAGTTAGTATCTCACGACTATCCAGAAGTCCAGGACATCTGATGCCTTCTTTTGACCTCTGAGAGCGTGTGATGCATAAATGAGGCACATGCATACATGCATACATGCAGGCGAAACACTCATACAAATAAACTAAGCATATCTAAATTTTTTAATTAAAAAAGTTCAAATGGCTTATCAATTGTATCAGCTTAATTGCTTGTTCTCTAGAATTTTTTTTTTTTTTTTTTTTTGGTTTTTCGAGACAGGGTGTCTCTGTATAGCCTGGGCTGTCCTGGAACTGTAGACCAGGCTGGCTTATTCTCTAGAATTAAATGACCTAGTACATTTTAGTTTGACCTAGTACATTTAACTGCAAAAGAATGCTAGATGTAGGCTGGGCAGTGGTGGCACACGCCTTTAATCCCAGCACTTGGGAGGCAGAAGCAGGCAGATTTCTGAGTTCGAGGCCAGCCTGGTCTACAGAGTGAGTTCCAGGACAGCCTGGGCTATACAGAGAAACCTTGTCTCGAAAAAACAAAAAAAAAGAAAAAAAAGAATGCTAGATGTATAAATAATCTCTGGCACAGAGATCTCAGGGGTCTTTGAAATGTGCTGCCTGTGCTATAGCAGTGGGCAAAATTCCCTATCAGTAATAAACTCCTGAGATCGCTACATGAATGTGTCCAAAAATCCAAATCTATAACTTTCTCTATTACTAGTGATTTTGCAATCAGCATTACTAGTTTACATGATTTGACATCTCCAAGGTTTTCTGTTATTTGCTTGTCTTTGAGACAGCATCTCAGTAAATAGCCCTGGCTGGCCTGGAACCCACAGAGACCACCGGCTTCTACTGCCACATCTTGAGAGCTGTGGTTAACTATGCATACTTTCCTACCTGATGACATTTTCAGAATAACAAAATACTGCAGAGGCCAGGCATGGCCTCTTATTCAAGAAGGCAGAGGCAGGAGAGTTCAAGACCAGCATGGTCTACAAAGGTGCATTACAGGGTTGCCAGGCTTTCATAGAGACAGTTTGTCTCAAAATAAACCAACTAAACCATAACAATAACAAAACTGTAAGAGAAAAAGAAAAAAAGGAGAGGGCAGAACTATGAAAGAAGAAGATTTGGGCTGGGTGTATGTAGTTCAGTAGTAGAGTACTTATGCCTAGAACATTCAAGGCCCTGTGTTTGATCCTCAATATGAAAAGAAGAAAAGAAAAAAAAAAGAGGCTTTTTACTGAGACATTAACATGGTTTCCAAGGAAAGGTGCTTAAGTTTAAAGGCATGTGTGCTGTGCAGATACATAGAAGGAAAGGCAGGTGCAGTCTCAGGAAAGCGTCAGTGCCAGTTCTCTGATTTATTGCAAGCTTCAAGGTGAGCAGCTGGATTTTCCTGTTTCTCAAGGAAGAGGGCATCATTTTTATCACTGTGACCTGGAACTCACAGATCTTCTGTTATCAGCTCAGTGTAATCGATGACTATTGAGACAGACGGTTACTGCTAACCTCCCGTGAACCAAGGCCTCTGGTAAATGCAAAATAATGCTTGGCATATAGGTCAGTGTGTTCCCTTTGACTTGGTGTGCATAATTTAACCCACGCACTCTGGATGTTTTGATGGTAAAGGAAAAGTACTAGGTGTTCTTTTTGGTGTAGCGAGAAGACTGTGTCTCCTGTCTTAGACCATAAACGAAGCTATTAGAATGCCAGATCTCAAACTTGCAGATTACCTCTCCTATATGGTCACCTTATTAATCTTTGTAATTTTCTCAGTGCTCACCATACATAAATTTACTTAGATGTGTTTAATCAGATTGTCAGTAAAGATTCATTAGATAAACCATCGGTAAAGTTGTTGTTTTATTTTAGTTTGTGGTGCTGTGTCTTGTGTATGCTAGACAAATGTTCTATCACTAATTCACATACCCCAGCTTCCCCAAATTAAGTTCTTTGGATGGCAGGAATACATCAGGACCTGATAGCTTTTTTTTGTTGTTTTTTTTGTTTGTTTGTTTTTCGAGACAGGGTTTCTCTGTGTAGCCCTGGCTGTCCTGGAACTCACTCTGTTGACCAGGCTAGCCTCGAACTCTCGAACTCAGAAATCCGCCTGCCTCTGCCTCCCAAGTGCTGGGATTAAAGGCGTGTGCCACGGCTGCCTGGCTTGACCTGATAGCTTTTGTGTGTGTGTGTGTGCACTTCCTGAGTAAAGGAAGCTTGAATCTAAGGCCTTGCACATGCTAAGCCTGTGTTCTACCACCACCAACATTCATCTCCAGATTTATCTTTTACTTTTAATTTTGAAATGGTCTTATTAAATTGTTCCAGCTGTTCTTGAACTTGCTCTATTACCAGGCAGGCCTTGAACTTGCCATCCTCCTGCCTCTACCTCCGAGTAGCTAGGATTACAAGCCTATACCACAAGGCCCGGATCTGATAACTGATTTATGCTCAAAATACAGTCATCTTTTAGTATATGAAAGGAATTATTAATTCCAGGCCCCCTTTGGAGATGGAAATCTGAGACTGTTAAAATCTCTCATGTCAAATGATCTAATATTTGCATATAGCATATACATATAGCATGCTTAAATTTTAATTTTTTTTTTTTGTTTTTTTGAGACAGAGTTTCTCGGTATAGCCGGAGCTGCCCTGGAACTCACTCTGTAGACCAAGCTGGCCCCGAACTAGCATGCTTAAAATTATCTCTCAATTATTTATAATACTTTTACATTGCATCATCCTTAGGAAAGAATAGCAAATGTGTGTTGGGGGAGTCCATACTGTTCAGTATAGAAACAATGTTGTTTCATTTTGTTTTTTAGAGGCAGGGAGGACATGAGAGAAGAAAGGAGGAGGAGAAGGAGGAGGAGGAGGAGGAGGAGGAGGAGGAGGAGGAGGAGGAGGAGGAGGAGGTCGTCTTTCTTTTTGTCCATTCTCTTCCATGCAAGGGCTCAGCAAGGAGACAGCTGTGCACAACCCAGGTCGGTGTCATCTTAGAACTTGGCCATGACCTGATCTTGACTTTCAAGACTACAGAATTGTGAGAGATTTAAGTCTGTATGTAAGCCACTCAGTTGAGGGTGCTGGATAGATCAGTGTTTAGGAGCACTGAATGTTCTCCCATCAGACCTGGGGTCAAATCCCAGCACCCACATGGCAGCTCACAAACTGCCTATAACTCCAGTTCCAGGGAATCTGACACCCTCACACAGACATACATGTATGGAAAACACCAATGCATATAAAATAAGGATAATTTAGTACAAAAGGAAAGGGAAGGGAAGGGAAGGGAAGGGAAGGGAAGGGAAGGGAAGGGAAGGGAAGGGAAGGTG
>NW_021604585.1:5162547-5171276 GCF_004785775.1 Grammomys surdaster | reverse complement strand
GGGAAGGGAAGGGAAGGAAAGGAAAGGAAAGGAAAGGAAAGGAAAGGAAAGGAAAGGAAAGGAAAGGAAAGGAAAGGAAAGGAAAGGAAAGGAAAGGAAAGGAAAGAAAAGGAAAAAATCACTCGCAACATTTTGTTACTGTAGCCAAAAAGCTGGCTGGCTGAGACAGTTATCATAGTAATTAAAACTCCTTATGTAATTAGAGCTAGTTTGCTGATAAGACCTCCCTTATCTTAGCCTCCTAAGCGGTGAAAGAGGAAAATTTCTCCAAGTGACAGCTGATAACCTGAAGAGTGCCACACAGACAAACCATTGATGTAGCATACGTAGTTGTGAAAGTCCTCTGCGAGTCAGGATTACAAAATCTGTAATGATATTGCAAAATCAAGATACACTCAGCTGAGACAAAGGTTTATCTGTCAGAAAGATAATAGCAAGTACTCAGAGACAAACGCATGGTGCGGCGCCCTTTATTTTAAACTTAAGTCTAATGCTTTAGGCGCAGCAACCCTAATATTTATGACCACATTTTAATAGGCACTCGAGAACAGCTTTTAAATGTGCTCTCATGACATGCTTCATTAACTCTGGGGGAGGGCGGCGGAGGTTGAGAGCAGGTATCCTATGGCCCAGGCTGCGTTTAGCTCACTCTGTAGATCAAGTTGGTTGTGTTCTCTTCATCCTCCTGCCTTCACCTCTGGAGTGTTAGGATTACAGTGTGTGCTGCCACACCCAGCTGCCTTATTAAGTTTTAAAATAGTTTTTGGGACTGGAGAAATGGCTGTACTTGTTCTTACAGAGAGGACCTGGATTCAATACCCAGTACCCACATGGAACACACAAAGCTATCTGTAACTCCAGTTCCAGGGGCTCGAACACCCTCCTCTGACCTCTGTGGGCATCAGGCACACGTGTGGTGTGCATATATGTATGTGGGCAGAACATGCACACAAATGAAATGAAAGTATTAAATTACTAAAAATAAAGTAGCTTTTGTTTTCTTTCCCTCTCTTCTTCTTCTCCTTCCTCCTCTTCTTCTCCTTCTTCTTCCTCTTCCTCTCCTTCTCCTCCTCCTCTTCCTTCCTCCTCTTCCTCTTCCTCCTCTTCCTCCTCTTCCTCCTCCTTCTCTTCTTCTCCTTCCTCCTCCTCTTCTCCTTTTAGAGATAGGGTCTTACTAGGTAATCCTGAAAAATCACTATGTTGACCAGGCTTGTCTCAAACTCATAGAGATCCACCTGCCTCCTCTGCCTCCTGATCAGGTACAGGATTAAAATCATGTGCCACTACCCTAGCTAAAACAGCTAATATACAAAAAGGAAAAAAGTCATTTACATAAAAATGCTGCTACTAATTACTAAATAGTAAGAAAATTACTAATATTTAATTCTACTATTAATAAATAAAATGGAGTTCAAAAAAATATAATGTGTTATGTTAAGCCAAGCATAGTGGCACATACTTTTAATTCCAGCACTTGAGAGGCAGAAACATACATGATTTACCTAGCAAGTTCCAGGCCAAACAGAGCTACATAGTGAGATCCTGTCTCAAAAAAAAAAAAAAAGTTATATTAGGTCTGGGACTATAGCTCAGTTGGTAGAGAGCACTTACCTAGCATGCACAAAGGCCTGGGTTCAATCCCCAACACCACTTAAACCAGAGATGAAGGTACATGCCTATAATTCTAGTATTCCAGGTGAAAGCATATCACCAGGGTTTCAAGCTCATTTTTAGCTACAGTGAGCTCCAGCTGTGCCCGAGGGGCAGTCTTTGTTGCCTACTTGATTGCATGGAGAATCACCTGGAAGACACATGTTTGGATGTGCGAGTTTTCAGAAAGGATTAACTGAAGAGGAAAGGCTCAGTCTGAAGTGAGTGGTACCACTAACCGGCTAGGAGCCCAGTCCGAGTACAAGGGAAAAGAAGGGAGGTTGGGTGTGGTGGCATATGCCTTTATTCCTAGCATTTGAATGGCTGAGGCGCAGGCTGATCTCTGTGACTTCTAGGACAGCTGGTGTTAGTGGTTTTAAAATAAATGTTTGTTGCAGGTAACTCAGCTCCCAGATTATTGAGACTGGACTATTTTATATTTATCGAGCTTTAAAGGCACACATTTGATCAGTTTTACTCTATTTTAATCCTTTAAGCTAATTTGACTATCTCGGAACCAAAATCCCTATGATTCTTGCATTTTAGCACTGGTCTCATCGTGTCTCCTGGACTCTGTCCCTGTGGCAGTGAGTGCCAGGATCAAAGCCGTGTGCCGCCACTGGCGGCTCTCAGTTGTGTTTTCAAAACAAGTGGACTCTAAGCATTGTAAAAGTCAGTTAGATGAGAAAAGGACAGAATGTGAAGTCTCTAGTGCAAACCCTTAGCTGTCTGAAAATGGAGAGGACAGATGGAGGAGCACGCGCAAGCGCGCCCTCGTCCATCTTGAATGTCTTCCCAATGCCCACGTCTTAAAGATTTGGTCCTCAGGCTGGTGCTCCGACCAGATGGTGCAACTATTAGGAGAAAGGGATGCATGGGAAGATTTTAGGTTACTGGGAGCACGCCATTAAAGGGAATTCTGGTGGTTAGAGAGGTAACTCAGCCAGTATAAGTAGTAGCCACATAAGCCTGACGAGCTGAGTTTGATCCCCAGAACCCAGATAATCAGCCAGATATATCGGTACCCCAGCACCACTGTGGTGAGGTGTGAGACTATGGTGAGAACTGGCCAGAGGCTTGGACTGGCATACAACATGCAGTAAAAACGAGAGCTCTTGCCTAGACCAGGTAGAAGGTGAGAACTGGCTTTGGAAAGTTTTTCTCTGACCTCCAAACGTGTGCTCCCTCCCTCACCAGCACCCAAAACAAACGCGTTAATTAAAAACACACTTGTTGCTGAGCAGTGGTGGCCCACGCCTTTAATCCCAGCACTTGGGAGGCAGAGGCAGGCAGATTTCTGAGTTCGAGGCCAGCCTGGTCTACAGAGTGAGTTCCAGGACAGCCAGGGCTATACAGAGAAACCCTATCTCGGGGGGAAAAAAAATGTAAGGGAGGATTGGGGGACTGTGACCCCTTCTCTTTTCCTGTTGTTTCCTATTCAGCTGTTTCAGTTGATGTGTAAGTGGTGAGCATACCTGCAGGGGCTGGACTTGCAGAGGCTAGTGAAAGCCAGGAGTAGAAGACTGGGACAGTGGCTTCGTGTGGGCTGGGGGAGGGGAGGAAAGGCTGCCATTTGCAAAGCAAGGAAATGTACTGAGAAAGAGCGAGCCCAGGTGCCACACATCGAACAGAACAGCAGCTCCTACTTCCAAGAACTAAAGGGCATGAAAGGGGTCTTTGAAACCCGGTCATTTCCAGCAAGCTAATCTTCTTTTAAGTCCTGGATTCCTTTCTTTGGTTACTTGACTTAAATTGCTCAAAGCACAAAACTGTACTTGCCAAGAGACAGATGAAGCGAGTTAGTCCTTCAGCTTCTAGCTGCGTCTTTGATGGGATTTGAGGTTACACTTTCAGTTGAGATATATATTTCACATACACACACACACATACACACACACACATACACACACACACTTACAGTGGATAAAGCCAGGAAGGGAAGAGGGGGAAGATGATGCACACTTTTGATCCCAGCACTCAGGAGGCAGAAGCAAGCAGATCTTTGAGTTCAAGGCCAAGCTGGTTTACAGAGTGAGTTCCAGGATAGACAGAGCTAAACAAAGAAACCCTGTCTCAAATTAAAACAAAAACAAACAAAAACTTACTGTGGATAACATTGTAGGGTATTCACCAGAGAAGACTGCTCAGACATGGCTTTAAGACAATAGAAAGTCTTTATTAGCCCACTAGCTACTACATTGAGTGTTCAGAATCTCAGTGTAGCACTGAGCCTTTCTCGGAGTAAATTTTTAAGCATAAAAACCATGTTCTGAGATGACACACTTCAGTTAACATGAACAGTTAGCCAGAAGTAGAACTACAGAAACTAAAAAGCAAGTTTAGTACATTTTGAGAGTTTCCCAGAACTGTATGGACCTTGATGGATTAGGTCTATTTTAGTTTGGGGGGATGGTATTGTCTGTGTGCTGAGTTTTACAGCCTGATTGGCTCTTCCATCATGGAGTCAGTTGTGCTGAGGCCTGGGCCCTGTCACAGGTAAATATTTTAATAGGCTGGGGTTTGATTAATGTCTCACCCTGATTTTTGTTTTATGTTATACAAGAGTCTCACTGTGTCTCTGGCTGTCCTCAAACTCATGGCAATCATGCATGGCTTAGTGGGGTCACTTATAAAACAGCTGGGGACTTAGAAGTAACTGTGCTTCTGAAACACCCCTCCTCCCTGTCGTTTTTGGTTTTGGTTTTTTTGTTTTTTGTTTTTTTTCGAGACAGGGTTTCTCTGTGTAGCCCTGGCTGTCCTGGAACTCACTCTGTTGACCAGGCTAGCCTCGAACTCTCGAACTCAGAAATCCACCTGCCTCTGCCTCCCAAGTGCTGGGATTAAAGGCGTGCGCCACCACCGCCCGGCTTGGTTTTGTTTTTTTAAATCTCCAATTTATCACAAATAGTTGAGCAAAGGAAATGGTGATTGGAGTTTGGAGGAGGAATGGGTCTTGTGACCCATCCATCTCCGAGAAGCACAGGTCTAGCCGGTTAGTTGCTGTGTACACAGGTCTAGCTAGTTAGTTGTTCTGTACTTCTCTTGTCTTTACCAGTGGTGAGACTATCTCATGTAGTACAGGTTGATCCAGAACCCCCTGTGTAAGTGGGACTAGCCTTGAACTCCAGAACCTCCTGCTTACCACCCAAGCACTGGGACTGCATTGTGAACCAACATACCTGGCTCAAAGCTAATCATTCCCCTTTAATTTCTTTCCTGTTTTGGGTACTGGGTACCTAGTTCTGCAACATAATGAACTGATTCTGGGTGCTGAAGTGGGTAGACAATAAGAAGGGTTTTTGTTGTTGTTACTGTTGACTTTTTTTTTCTTTTGGAGACAGGCTTTCTCTGTATAGTCCCTGTTGTCCTAGAATTCACTATGTAGACCAGGCTGGCCTCGAACTCAAAGAGATACACCTGCCTCTACCGCCCAAGTGCTGGGATCAAAGGCATGTGTCACCACTGTTGGGAATTGGTTTAGATTCTTTGTTTTACTTCGGCTCCCAAAAGCCCAGCTTCCAGATGCTGAGGGTCCCTGCCCCCAGCTGGCTTTGATTAGTAATAAAGAATTGTGGTACAGCCAATGGCTGGGCAGGGACTTTTAGATTGTGTGGGCAAGGGACTGAGGGGGAGAAGAACAAATGGAATTACCATGATGGGGGAGTAGTGAGATGAGAATTAAAGGCCCACTGACGAGTAAGAATCCAGGAAAGTGGCCCTAGGGGACACTCCCCGTTGTTTCTTGGGTAGCAGAAATGAAATATAATTTTTAAAAGATGTTAACTCAGGAATACGGGAGAGGAGTGTGTGCTAGCCGTGGGGAGGTTTAGAAGTGCCCAACCATTGAGCTAGTCAAAGCATATCAAAATTAGCTGGTGTGTGTGTGTGTTTCATTTTTGAATCCAGAGCTTTTGAGTGGGTGCAGAGATGTGCTTGCCCCAACAGGAACCTAAATATTCACTGCTGCACCACTGGCTGGCTAAGATTTTTTTTTAAGATTGATCTATTTGGCCAGGCGGTGGTGGTGCACACCTTTAATCCCAGCACTTGGGAGGCAGAGGCAGGCGGATTTCTGAGTTCGAGGCCAGCCTGGTCTACAGAGTGAGTTCCAGGACAGCCAGGGCTACACAGAGAAATCCTGTCTCGAAAAACAAACAAACAAACAAACAAAAAATCTATTTGGAATTTGCAATATCCCTGCCTCAGGTTCCTGAGTGCTGAGATTGGAGGCGTATGTAGGTCACCATGACCAGCTTGTTGTCCTTTCTAATGAGCGTCTCACATGCTTTAAGCTGCTAACGCTCAAAATTCACATCAGTGAATTAAAGGAAATAAACTTAGATAATTAAAATGTGGGCCTTAAAGCCAGGTGGTGGTGGCACTCACCTTTAGTCTCAGCACTTGGGAGGCAGAGGCAGGCGGATTTCTGAGTTCGAGGCCAGCCTGGTCTACAGAGTGAGTTCCAGGACAGCCAGAGCTACACAGAGAAACCCTGTCTCGAAAAAAAAAAAAAAAAAAGTGGGCCGTAGAGGCTGGTGGTATAGCCCAGTGGTAGAGGCTCTCCTCCACCTCACTCTGTCTTCTTCGGTAGTCCTGTGTCATGTGGCTCCAGCCTCAAACTCCTTATATAGCTGAGAGTGGCCTTGAACTTCTGACTGACCCTGGGTTACAAGTGTGAGCTACTACACATCCATAAGACCCTCATCCTAAAAAATAAGATAGTCTGGGAAGATGGCTCAGCGAATTTGACATTATCTCACTAACAGTGTGTGTGTGTAGACAATACACATTTAATTCCCAAATGACACAGTTAAAAACAAGCCTACACTACGGAAGTGCTCAAGGATATGCCCCCAAACACATTGGCTCTGCATGTTATTTTGAAACACACTGGGTGCAGAAAGGGAAATTTGCCCTGTCTGTTTCTTCCTAAAGTTGACAGTGAAGCCTCCCTTGAGATTATGTCCTCTCTGCCAGGAAGGAAGAAATCCTTTATCAGAAGCCACTGCAAATCCATGCTAGGAAGCAAGCAGAACTTCTACAATAACTCTTATCCCTCCCCATAGTGCCCAGGGACTTCTGTACACGTTACCGTTTCCTGGCTCAAATCCTTTGTCCTGTCATTTCTCCATTATTTAGAGTTTCTCTAAAAGATGCAGCTGCTTTCTGTCCTGGTCACTTACTTGTCTGTTTATCCCCCTTTGTAGATCCTAATAGACCCCTTTGTAGATCCTAATAGACCCCTTTGTAGATCCTAATAGACATACAAAATCATTGATAGCATGTGGACACTGGTCTTCCATTCCTTTTACATTTTATTTCTTGAGCACAGTCAAGAGCTCAAGCACAAGAGGGGTATTTTTTTTCCTCTCCCCCAACACTTCCCATAGAATTGGGCCATATAATAATGGTCTTGTGTGTGCTTGAACTTTCCAACTGAACCATGCTTCTTAGATAATCAGATAGTCAATCACTATGAATGACATGAAGGCCAGATTACACTGAGAATTACATTGAGTTTGAATTTAAGACTTAGATAATCTGTTTATTTTCCTTCTGTGGCGCTAGGTATCGAACTCAGGGTCCTGTATATGGTAGAGAAATATTGTTACCACTGAGCTACCCAGCCCCAGAGAAGTAGCTCTTTAAGACAAAAAAAAGTTATGTTTTTGTTTTAATTTATGTGTATACCAAGAATGAAGATGTTCCCTGAAGCCAGAGGGTCAGTTACCCTAGTGGTGGAGTTCCAGGCAGATATCACCATCCAGATGTTAGTGCTGGGAGCCAAACTCAGACCCTGAGCAAAAGCAGTTCTTGGATCTTAACTTCTGGGCCATCTCACCAGTCCAAAAAAAAATCCTAGCTCTTTTGTTTGTTTGTTTGTTTGTTTGTTTGTTTGTTGAGAAAAATCCTAGTTCTTATAAAACAAATTTATGGTTTCATTAACATATTCTGGTAATCACAGTGGCCTTATGCTAGAAAGGATGGGCAGAGGTGATCAAGATTAGCTATAACTCAGATTTCAGATCAGCTTTTATTTCCTAGTGACCAGACATACTACAAGAATTAGTTTGCAGCTCTACAGATTAAAAAAAAAAATCATGCTAAGTGATTCCACATAATTTGAACTCAGGGTATGCACATATACTTTGTGTCAAAGTGCTTATCTTACTAATCTGGGTGTTTATCAGTCATTCTTTGCATTTACAGAGTCGTCATATAGAATTATTCGTACACAAATGCAGCGGTTACTGCAGAGACTCCTAACAGGGAAAGTGCTGAGCAGAGATAACTGGCGAACGCTGGGCACCAGATAAGACATTTATCCACTAAGGCTCTTGGGACACTGCAGAAGAGAGAGTGTAGGAGGTGGGGAGGGAAGAAGTCTGTCTGCCTGTGTGGCACAGCCAGTGCACTCGTGAAACGACAGTAAAGCCACTTTAATTGAATTCTGTCTGGATAGAGCCACCAGCACGATACACAACTTCGAATTTTCCCATAAGTTCATTATTCGGTCCCTTGAGTCATCTTCAGCTCAGATTTGATCACTTGGTCTCACAGAGTGCTCATCAGGGAAATCTTTGTCTGCTTCAGACTTTAAGAAGAACAATTCCCCATCCCAAAGAGGATATTTGCACTGATGTCATGATTTCACCTTCCTGTCCTGCGTGGCTGATCGTACCTCATGCCGGATATCCGGTGCTCTGCAATTGTGGGTAGCCTCGGGTACCGCAGCTTCAGCTCCTCTCGGCAGTATCCCTATTTTGCCTGTGGAGCTAAAGTCTTCTGGATACCATCTATGTTTTCTGTAATCCCCAATCTTTAATTGATATGTCACAGATGTTTAAATTCTCTCATTATTTTATTGATTTAGTAGCGTGTGGTTAGTATTTTTATAAATACTGTTTAATTTTTTATATTCGTTGTTTTGGGTACATGAATCTCAAAAACTGTATAATTCTACATACTTATATCTAGCCAAATAATATCACACATTGTATAGTATTACTTTTTACGGTTTTCTATTTCTATTTTTATTTGTTTAGTTATGTATTCCTTTTTTTTTTTTTTTTTTTTTT
>NW_021604585.1:5151386-5162447 GCF_004785775.1 Grammomys surdaster | reverse complement strand
TTTTTTTTTTTTTTTTTTTTTTGGTTTTTCAAGACAGGGTTTCTCTGTGCAGCCCTGGCTGTCCTGGAACTCATTCTGTAGACCAGACTGGCCTCGAACTCAGAAATCCACCTGTCTCTGCCTCCCAAGTGCTGAGATTAAAGGCGTGTGCCACCACCGCCCGGTTTATTTATGTATTCTTGAGACAGGGATTGACCTCGAACTCACAGTGATTGCCCTGTACTGCCTACTGTGTGCTGGGATTCTAAGCACAAGCCACTGTACCTGTATGGGTCTACCTGGTTGATACACTTTAGTTGGTAAGAATACTTAGCAAGAAATAGAACTGCATGTATGTATTCTACCACATACATGCCTGGAACCTGGAGAGGCCAGAGGAAGGTGTTAGAGTCCCTGGAACTGCAGCTAGTGACAGGTGGTATGGGCAGCCATGTTTATGCTGGGAGCCAAACTCAGGTTATCTAGAAGAGCAATAGTACTTTTTTTTTTTAAGATATATTTATTTTATATATATGAGTACACTGTAGCTGTCTTCACACACCACAAGAGGGCATCGGATCCCATTACAGATGGTTGTGAGCCACCATGTGGGTGCCGGGAATTGAACTCAGGACCTCTGGAAGAGCAGTCAGTGTTCTTAACCACTGAGCCATCTCTTCAGCCTGAGCAATAGTACTCTTAGCCATTGAGAAATCTCCAGCCCCTCTCCCACAAGATCCTCCTCCTTTTTTTCTCTTGTGAGGTGGGGGTCTTGTATAGTACAGACTAGACTTCATACTGTAATCAAGGAACATATAATTCAGTCTGCCTGCTTTCCACTCCCAAGTGCTAATGTTGCATGTAAGTGCACCAGAACAGACACATGCTTACTCTTAGAGTTGAATATAAAATCTTAACAACAGCAAATCATGGAGGGGTTTTGTCTTTTATGCACAAAAATAACATATCCTGGTTGACACGCTTTAGTTGGTGAGAATACTTACCAAGAAACAGAACTACAAAGGCCCAAATCAAGGTTGGTACATTTAGGGACTTTCCTGGATCCTGCCACAATGGACTAGGTCTTTGATGGATTAGGTCTTTGTTCCCGTTTTGACAGATGTTGGGGCCTAGGTGCTGGGTTTAAAAGTCAGAATGGTGCCTCAACATGATGTCACTTGTGCTAAGGTCTAGGATTATAGGCCAGTGTCATCGTAGACCAATAGTTTGCCTTACTAATTTTTGGTTTTTTTTTGTGGTGTTAGGGATTAACCTAGCCTTGTGTTCTATCATTGAGAAATTTCTTTAGTCCTCCTTCTCTCCCTCCCTCTCTCCCTCCATCCCTCCTTCCCTCCCTCCCTCCATCCCTCTGTTCCTCCCTCCTTCCCCACTGTCTCTCTTTCTCTTCCTTCCTTCCTTCTTTCCTTCCTTCCCTCCTTCCTTCTGTCCTTCCTTCCTTCCTCTTTCATGCACTATGAGGTCCTTGTTGACCTAGAACCCATGGCCTCAAGCTTCCCCCTGCCTTAACCTCTTGAACACCCATGCATCATTTCCATACAATTTTGGTTTTGGACTAAAAAATAAATTGAACTCATCAACCAAAAAATGTGCTTCAATCACAATTTACATTCTCTGCGTTTTCATAGCCTTAAAAGCCAAATTTATTCCCCATGCTCATAAGTGACATGAATAGTTCTGAAATTGTATTGAATACAAGTGACTGATTAATGAATTAAACATCACCCAGTGGATTGGTGCATCTAGAAACTTGATGAGATCTGCACAGGGTTCTTTTTGTCTTCTCTTTTCTCTCCTCCCCTCCTCTTCCCTCACTCCCTCGCCCCCCAGGACTGATTGAAACTAGAGTCCCACACATGCTAGATTAGTTTGTTTCTACTGAGCGTCAGCACTAGCCTTCGTTTTCCTTTTCTGTCGTTGTCTCAGGAAGTTATACTGGCTGGCCTTGAACTTTATAGCCCAGAGGGACCTTGAATTGGGGATCATTAAGCCATGGCCTTCCAAGGCTTACAAGCCTTGTGACACCAGGCCTGGTTTTAGCATTGAGTCTCTCTCTCTCTCTTTCTTTCTTGCCTCTTTCTTTCTTTCTCTCTCTCCTTCTCTCCCTCCCTCCTCTCCCTCCTCTCCTTCCTTCCCCTCTTTTCTTTGGAGACAGTTTTTTTCTGTGTAAAAGTCATATCTGTACTGAAACTTGTTTTGTAAGCCTGGCTAGCCTCAAACTCACAGAGATAGGACTACCTCTGCCTCCCAAACGTTGGGATTAAACAAGTGTGCCACCATCACCCGGTCGGTTTTTCAAAACAGGGTTTCTCTGTGTAGCCCTGGCTGTCCTGGAACTCACTCTGTAGACCAGGCTGGCCTCGAACTCAGAGATCCGCCTGTCTCTGCCTCCCAAGTGCTGGGATTAAAGGCGTGCACCACCACCGCCCAGCCAAAGGTTTATTTATTTTATGTATATGGATATACTGTTGCTGTCTTCAGACAGACCAGAAGGTGGCATTGGATCCCATTACAGATGGCTGTGAGCCACCATGTGGTTGCTGGGAATTGAACTCAGGACCTCTGGAAGAACAGTCTTTACCACTGAGCCATCTCTCCAGCCCAGGTCTGAGTTTCTTATGGCAATAGAATAGTAAGTTAAGTTATAGAATGTCAAAGGGAAAACTTACATTTAGTTCACTGAACTGGAAATGCTTCATTACGCAGACAGAGGTGTTCAGTGAAGTCGCAGTGAGAAGGACAGTTTCATAGTCAAAGCTGAAGCAAACCCAGCAAAATTCAGGGGAATTGCTCCAGAGTTACCTTCCTTATCCAGCAGGAAGGGAGTGACGGGAAAATAACTGATCAGTTAGTGTTAAGGGATTTCTTTTTTTTTTTTTTTTGGTTTTTTTGAGACAGGGTTTCTCTGTGTAGTTCTGGCTGTTCTGGAACTCACTCTGTAGACCAGGCTGGCCTCGAACTCAGAAATCCGCCTGTCTCTGCCTCCCAAGTGCTGGGATTAAAGGCGTGCGCCACCACCGCCCGGCTGTGTTAAGGGATTTCAAAGGCTTAAGTTTGTCAGTTTGGTTTTGAGACAAGGTCTCATTGAGTAACTCTGGCTGTCTGGAATTTGCTATGTAGACCAGGCTTGTCTCAAACTCACAGAGCTCTACCTGCCTGTGACTCTGGAGTGCTAGGACTAAAGGTATGTGCTGCCAAGCCCAGCTTGGTAAATCATTATGCAAGAATTAGGTCACAGGACAGTTCATTATCATCCTAACTTTGATCCATCTCTCGGTGAAATCCAGGCCAGTACTTATCTTTCTCTTTTGATTTCCTCAAAGGCCAGGTAACAACTTAGTTCCTCTTTGGACACAGAACTTTGATGTGGGTGACTGAATTTGGATTCTGAGCTTGAGCTATTAGGAATGAGTGACTCATTAGTCTAAACCAACAACATGCAATAATATTATTTTATCAGTTTATATTCCTAGTCATTCAACCCATTTATATTAATTTGTTTGCAAACTGTTTAGAAAGAAGGATATGCTGGTATATCCCTGTAGTCTCAGGGCTCAGGAGGAGGCTGAAGTAGGATCACTGAGAGTCCCAGGACCCCCGGGATACATAGACAGGCTTTGTCAGAAAAAAAACAAAACCAAACAAAAGGTCAAGAGGTAGTGTCACATACCTTTAATCCTAGCACCAGGGAGGCAGAGGCCAGCCTGGTCTACAGATGGAGTTCCAGGACGGCCAGGGCTATACAGAGAAATGGTGTCTCAAACAAACAAATAAACAAACCAACCAAAAAACTTTCAGAGGTTCAGTTTCTCCTTAGAGGAAGTACTTATTCATCTGTGCATGTAAATTTGATTCCTCTCTTAATGGAAGCTTCTGAAGTTTATAGTTAATGAATGCCTGTCAGGGTCTTAGAGATTTATCACATTAGTAGAACACTTCCTTGGCATGTGCTAAGTCTGAGTGAGAAGCCAGCACTTCGAGATGAGACAGAGAAAAAAATGCAGAGCTCAGATATATTCCAAGGAAAGGCTTTTAGCTATAGTGGCATGCCTTATGAATGCTTTGATCTTACAATCCTGCCTAGAACTTTGTTCTGCTTATCCAGCAGGAGTGAAAAAGGCAATCAAAACCCTACCAATACCTAGCAGACAATTCCTACTCCATCTCTACCACTTTCTGTTGTTTCACTAGGGCTGGTGAAGGGGCTTAGCTGGTAAGGGCTCCTGCAGCCCCAGGATGCCAGCCTAAGAAACCAAGTTCATAACCTTCAGGACCCAGATAATGTGGAAGAGAAGAGACTCTACAAAATTATCCTTTCACTTTCTCACGGGTACCAGAGCATGAGTGCCCCACAGACAAAAAAAATAAAATAAAATAAATTGGCAACAATAATAATGGGCTGGAGAGACAGCTCAGGGGTGAAGAGTGAAATCTATTCTTGCTGAGAACCTGAGGTTCATTCCCAGCACCCTCAAAGGGCTGCTCACAGTCACCTGTAACCAACACCCTTTCATTCTCAACATTTTTGTTTTAAATTAAAAGATTTCCAATTAAGAGACTTCAACAATCTTTTATTTTATTTTTATTTTTTTTTTAATATCTTTTTTTTTTTAAACTTTATTTATTTATTTATTATAAGTACACTGTAGCTGTCTTCAGACACCCCGCAAGAGGGCATCAGATCTCATTGCAGATGGTTGTGAGCCACCATGTGGTTGCTGGGATTTGAACTCATGACCTCTGGAAGAACAGTCAGTGCTCTTAACCACTGAGCCATCTCACCAGCCCTTTATTTTTTTAAAAAGACTTCTCTTTTTTTTTTTTTTTTTTTTTTTTTTTTGAGACAGGGTTTCTCTGTGTGTAGCCCTGGCTGTCCTGGAACTCACTCTGTAGACCAGGCTAGCCTTGAACTCTTGAACTCAGAGATCTGCCTGCCTCTGCCTCCCTAGTGCTGGGATTAAAGGCGTGCGCCACCACCGCCCTGCTTCAACAATCTTTTACTCTCCTCCACCTAGTAAAACAGTTGTTTAGACAAAGGTTGATGGCCTAGGGCAGCTGGGCCCTTCCCCTTTTTTCTTTACTTCCTTTATTCAGATTCTTTTAAAACTAGCCAGTCTTGAAAGACTGGATTCAGACCCCAGCCAATGGGGAAACAACATCACCACTTGCCTTGAAATAAAACAAACAAACAAAAACAAAACAACAGCAACAAAACCAAGCGAAGCTGTGTTTGTTGAAGCCAGCCCTCAGCCCCAGCACTGGGGAGAGTTGAATTATCTCTGAGTTTAGAGCAGCTACCTAGAGAGTTTCAGGCCAGAGAGAACTACTTAGTAAGACAATGTTTAAAGACAAACCAAATCAAATCAAAAACCAAAACAGAACAAAATCAAGTGAACTTCCTGCCTCTAAGTGTGTGTGTGTGTGTGTGTGTGTGTGTGTGAGAGAGAGAGAGAGAGAGAGAGAGAGAGAGAGAGAGAGACATTCTTTGCGTGATACCAAGCATATTTGTTTCCAACACCTAAAAATTAAATATTATTCTTTACCCCAGTGTGGTAGCACATGCTCTTAATCCCAGTACTCGGGAGGCAGAGCCAGGTGAATCTCTTGAGTGCAAGGCCTGTTTGGTCTACTGCAAAGTAAGTTCCAGACATCCAGGGCTACATAGAGAAACCCTGTCTCTAACAAACAAAGTTCTTTAACAGAACTCATAGGTCTCCTTACAGTGAGACTTCACATTATTCCTCCCTCCAGTGAACTCGTTGGGCTGTTTTAAAGCCCCAATACCATTCTGTAGATCATGACAATTTAAAGATTGTCAATGAAAAAGATTTAAGCCTGGCGGTGGTGGCGCATGCCTTTAATCTCAGCACTTGGGAGGCAGAGGCAGGCGGATTTCTGAGTTCCAGGCCAGCCTGGTCTACAGAGTGAGTTCCAGGACAGCCAGGGCTAATCAGAGAAACCCTGTCTCGAAAAAAAACAAAAACCAAAAACCAAAAAAAAAAAAAAAAAAAAGATTTAAATAATATTTAATTTGTATGCATAGGTTAGGTTAGAGGTCAGAGAACAAACCTGTAAGAAGTCAGTTCTCCCTGAGATTGAACTCAGGTTCTCAGGTTTGGTGGCAAGCCCTTGCTGCTCTGAACCCTTTTTATCAACCATCAGAGTGTGCATTTATGGAGTTAAATTCCTTCTAAATGGAATACACAGACACTCCCAATTTCCATTTAAATTTTACCAGATTTCTGGAAGTGTTTTTCTTTTCCTTCCAGCAGAGGCTACAGAACACAGAGTTTTTACAATGTATACAAGACCTGATGACAAAAGTGGCCTTTGTTCAATGGCTCTAATGGAGGTGGAAGACACAGGGTCAGAAGAGTAACAACAAAAAGTGCTTGTTCCTGATAGAGAACAAGTAGGATTTATGACAGAAATTCAGACAGAATTTAGGACAACTGTATTTGAGACACAGAAAAAGAATGTACAAGCACCATATTAAATAAAAGTTATAGAAGACCTTTATTTTAGACAAGGCCTTTGCACTAGGTTCAAAACAAAATCAAACAAACAAACATAGACTAACCAAAAAACAGACATTCCCTGCTTAAGGTCTGAGCCACAAAACCCAAACTGTCTCTATCTCCACTTCTTACAGGGAAAGTATTTTTGAAATGGCCATTTTCCCCCACTTTTTATTGTTTGAAAATATCTTGAGATTCCTGCCTTCACTTCCCAAGTGCTAAGATTACAGGCAGGCAAAACCATACTCAGTTTGTAAGCATGAATATATTTTTTTAAGTTCATGCATTCATTTTTATTCCTTCAATTATTCAATATTTGTGTTGGATGCTGAGGATATAGAAATCGAGGGTAGTGTTCCTGAGGCAGAGGCAAGAGGATGCTACAAGTTTGAGATCAGTCTGGTTTACAGAGCTAAATTCCAGGGCATCCAGATACGTGATTAGATCCTAGGGGTGCGTGTGTAGGGGTGCGTACAGAAAAATTATGTGTGATGGTTTATCCTGTAACCCTACAATTGGTGGCCTGGGCTTTCAAGACAAACAAAATGCCCAGCTGTAGCAAACACCTGTTAGTTCAGCACTTGGAAATCATACCTGGAAGAATCTAGCTTGGTCTACATAGCAAGTTCCTGGCCAGCACAGCATGTCTTATTATAGATTATTTTTTGCCAAATGCTGAAGTTTATAATAATGGTCTGTATTATTCAGAAACATCAGCTAATCACATTTACTCTATGTGTGTGTTCTGCTGCTATTAAACTCGGAGCTTCCTGCTTGCTGGATAAGTAGTGACACCCAGAACAAACTATGGTTACTTTGTATACAAAGTATACAATATATACAAAATATATAAGTAACTTCAGGCCCAGTATTTCTTTTCTCATAGTTGTCTCCTTTACTACACTGTAAATGTGTTTACTTATTTTGATACAGTATCTTGTTATGTATCCCCAGCTGGCCTCAAACTTCAAGTCTTCGAATGTCAGCCTCCAAGTGCTGGGATTAGTTTGTGTGCCCTCAACTTTTTCAACCTCAGCAATTCGAGAACCAGGGAATCGAGGCAATCCCCTCTGTGACTGCAGCAAGTGGAGTGGGAGGGGTTGGGAGCAATCTTTCTTGGGACATGAAAATATTATTTTTTTTTAATGAAAATATTTCTAATGACTTACCAGCATAGAACATTTTTCCAGCCTCTTTCTTGGAAGTAGTTCAGTCTTTAATTATAGACATTCATTTGCCTTGCCTGAAATAACTCCCTGGAATTAAAATTTTTGAAATCTTTTAATAAAATCGGTTCCATCTAGAAGATAAAGTCAAGTTTATGATTTGCAAGACAGTGATGTTAAGATTCTAGATCAGTGGCTGGGCAGTGGTGGTGCATGCCTTTAATCCCAGCACTTGGGAGGCAGAGGGAGTTTAAGGCCAGCCTGGTCTACAGAGTGAGTTCCAAGACAGCCAGAACTACACAGAGAAACCCTGTCTTGAAAAACCGAAAAAAAAAAAAGATTCTAGATCAGCCTATCAGATTCGAAGTTCACACCTGGCTTGGTGCCGCAGTAACCTGAGTCTTGGGAGACTGCACCAGAAGGATCAACAGTTCAGGGCCAGCCTTAACTACACAGCAAGGTTGAGGTCAATCTTGGCTAAACGATATACCCTGGTTCAAAAACAAACAGAAAACAAGCCCGGAACGCACGTAAAAAAAAAAAAAAAAAGATAAAAACCAAAACAAACAAAAAAATACTCTTAGAATTCTCCACGCTGCATTCTCCCACTAATTATGTGCTCTGAGTAATCTTGCTAGGAGCTAGAATTTATTAAGGAAATTATACACTTAAGATCGCTTAAGATACGTCTGTGGTGAGTGACAGCCTGGTTTGACTTGGTAGACGACTGGCTTTTATTTTGCAGAACACAGCCGTGTCAGCGATCACATACCCAGGCTCTGTCCTAGATTATCTACGGCTTTCTAATCTTGCCACCGTTGGTCAATTGGCACGTGGCTTTCCGGACTTCAACCATCCGAGACAGCTCTGAAATTAGTTGCTAATTAATGGCTTGAGTCGGACGATTCCGGTTTCACAGTGGTTACTTTGCCTCCATTCATCACGCCCCAATTGATTCCAGGCTAATAAAACCCGCGGGCGGCTCCTAGGTCACCAGCCCTGCCTAGACCCACACATTTCTTCACACAGCAGCCTGGAGCACCGGGAGGCGGGGCTTCGAGGACAGCTCCGGGCTGCGCGCGCGGCGCGGGTCTCCGTGAGCGCGCGGGGCGGGGAGCGCGCCAGGGGAGGGGCGCGCAGGGCGCAGGGCGCGCGCGGCGGCCGCTGCGGCCTGTTGGCGCGGTCGCCGGCAGCCTCGAGCGAGTCGAGCTAGGCACTGTGGCGGCTGTGGCTGGCGGGGAGCGCGTGGCCGGATCAATTCCCGAGTGGCCCGCGACCATGTCCCTGGGGCAGCGGCTGGCTCTGCTGGCCATCCGTCTGCAGGAGCCGCAGCGGGTGGCGAGCTTCCAGCGTCTGTGTGGGGTGGAGGTGCCGCTCGGCAGCCCGGCAGCGGGAGAGGATGCAGAGACCGAGGTTCGCGGAGCCCCGGGAGACCCCCGGCGACGGGCACGGCAGCCGGGCTCTGAGGACAGCCCCAGCCCCGTCAAGCCCGACTGTTGCGGTGCCCCGAACGGCGTGCGCAACGGGCTGGCGGCCGAGCCGGGCCCGACCGGGCCGCGTCGCGCGGGCTCGCTGCGCCGCAACTCGTTGACGGGCGAGGAGGGCGAGCAGTTCAAAGTGAGCAACTTGCCGCTCTACTACCTGTTCTGCTTCGGCACCGAACTGGGCAACGAGCTCTTCTACATCCTCTTCTTCCCCTTCTGGATCTGGAATCTCGACCCCTTTGTCGGCCGGAGGCTGGTGATCATCTGGGTGCTTGTCATGTACCTGGGCCAGTGCACCAAGGACATCATCCGCTGGCCTCGGCCGGCCTCGCCGCCCGTCATCAAGCTGGAGGTCTTCTACAACTCGGAATACAGCATGCCTTCCACACATGCCATGTCCGGCACCGCCATCCCCATCGCCATGATCCTGCTCACCTATGGCCGCTGGCAGGTACGCTGCGCCCCTCAGCTCCACCGAGTTTCCAGTACTCTCTGAACTTTTTAATTCTATTTTATTTTTCCTTTTTTAAAAATTTGGCTCTTTCAGTCCAAAACCCCTACCCAGAGGTTCTCACAGTACCCTCAAGCAGGCCCTGTTAGAGTTCTAGAAAATTAACTAATGAAGGTTCTTAACCACTAAACTGAATTATAGTTTCTTAGACGCCCCCTGCTAAGGTAACACTTCCCGTGCATTTAATCCTTGAGCTTGGACTGAGTTTTTAAACTTAGTTCGCCTGATGCACAGTGGTGATGCGGTTTCCTTAAAATGAAACACTTGGTGACTGAGACCCGGTTTCACTGCAATACATGGTGTTTACTATGTAAAATTAGATAGTGTTTTCAAAACACTAGTATGATTCCGACACAGGCACATTCCAAGCACTAAAGCGATGACAGTTAAGAAAAGCCGAAAGGTAAAGGAGCAGAATCTAGATGAGTTTGTCGTAAAGGATTGCTTGCAGGTCTGTTGAGAACCAGTTGTTAGTTGCTATACAGTTACTATGGCGGTAACTGTAACCCTGCATGGCTTTGCCTTCGGCAGAGCCGGATTTGGTTATAATGGCATGTCATTGAGGGCAGTTTGTTCAGCAAGAGTTTTTAATGGTAGTCATTTTTTAATTTGCTTGCTTCTTTGGGCTTCCCTAATTTGAGCTTCCTAGGGTTTGTTTGCAAGTGATACTTGAGTTTACGACATAATTATCTTTCACATAGAAGCAAAATATATTTGTCTACTGGTCTTGCTTTATCTATCTTAAATTGTATGATTTGTTAGTCTTTTGGTGCAGTCTCTTAAGAATAAAGTGCATAGTTTTGGAGAATCTAGGGAAACTCATTGTCTCTGTTTAACTCCCTTTCATTGCACAAAATTGAGAAATGCCAACTGTGTTGTAAAACTTCATTATAGGCTTCCTTAACCCACGTTGAGTTTCAGTATGGGTAAATGTTGCCTGTATCATCTCAGCCCCCTCTACTTTGCAGTTCATCTGTTTTACAGTAACAGAAATCAGGCATGCACCCAGGAAGAATGACGGAATTAGGAGGGGAGACTCACATAGAAAGTCCTTTCCTGTTTAACCCCTGCTGATACATGGTCACATTTGGATTGCAAAAGCAGTGCTGCCTGTTTGGGGTGAAAAACATACCTAAGAATTCCCATCTGATCTAACTCTTCCAGAATGAGATTGTCAGTGTGTTCAGCATGTTCTTTGCTATGTGTGTTTGCTGCTGTTTGTTTTACTGATGGCGGGCTTTCTAGTGCCTCCTCCCTGATGGGCTGCTGCTAACAATGCCATCAGAGGTGGGGGGGGGAGAGCGAGGGAGAGAGAGAGAGAGAGAGAGAGAGAGAGAGAGAGAGAGAGAGAGAGAGAGAGAGAGCGAGGGAGCGAGAGAGAGAGA
>NW_021604585.1:5146641-5151286 GCF_004785775.1 Grammomys surdaster | reverse complement strand
AGAGAGAGAGAGAGAGAGAGAGAGAGAGAGAAAGAGCGAGGGAGAGAGAGAGAGAGTGTTAGTTCTGCTCTTCAGTTATTCAGGACACATGCTAACAGGAAGTCTGAAAATAGTTCTGCTGAATTGTTTATGGGGTGTAGCTATCAATATTTTAACATTTCAAGGCCACTTGAATAATCAGACTAAGCTTACATTCGAGTTTTTTGTCTGTTTTGTTTTGAGGCAGGATCTCCCTGTAGCTCTGGCTGGCCTGTAACTCACTATGTAGCTCAGGCTGGCCTCAAACAGGAATTATACACAACCTACTGTATTTAATTCAACATTTGCAAATCATACAGGCTTTGAGATTGCAGCCAGGCAGGGTGATAGAAATCATGTAGTCTTACACAGATATCTAGGCAACCGTCAGCCCATTCTGTGTGTATAGATATCCTACTGTGGACATTCCATACTGGAGGATCCTTGCACTAGAAAGCCTGTTTAACAGGATTTTTTTTTGTTTGTTTTGTTTTGTTTTTGTTTTTCCAGACAAGAGTTTGTCTGTGTAGCCCTGGCTGTCCTGGAACTCTTTGCTCTGTAGACCAGGCTGGTCTGGAACTCTTAGAGATTTGTCTGCCTCCCAAGTGCTGGGATTAAAGGCATGTGCCAACACCACCTGGCATTCACTTAGCATTTTAAAAATTCTTTTAACAGTTTCATACATGGGCATACTTTTTTTTTTTTTTTTACAGTTTACCTGCCCAGCAGCTTATTAAAGATCATATTATAGTATGTACCTAGGACTTGGTACTTTTTTATTGGTGAATAGTGTTTCATTATTAGATCCATGTGTTACCTTTACGTATTTTTTTCCATCATTTGGGTTTTTGTTTGTTTACTGATTAATTGGTTGATTGTGTAGCCTAGCTGGCCTGGAATTCAGTATAGAGGAGGCCACTCCTAAACCTATAATCCTTTTCTATTAGCCTCTCAAGAGCAGTGATTACGGCAGGTATGTGTCAGTATGCTTGGGTTGGTATATTTTATTTTATTTCTTTTTTTTAAAGACTTACTTTATTTTATTTTATGTATATGAATACACTGTAGCTGTCTTCAGACACACCAGAACAGGGAATGGGATCCCATTACAGATGGTTGTGAGCCACCATGTGGTTGCTGGGAATTGAACTCAGGACATCTGGAAGAGCAGTCAGTGCTCTTAACTACTGGGCCATCTCTGCAGTCCCCTTTATTTTATTTCTTTTGTTTGTTTGGTTTTTCAAGACAGGGTTTCTCTGTGTAGCCCTGGCTGTCCTGGGACTCACTCTGTAGACCAGGCTAGCCTCGAACTCTCGAACTCAGAAATCCGCCTGCCTCTGCCTCCCAAGTGCTGGGATTAAAGGCGTGCACCACCACCGCCCGGCTATTTATTTCTTAAAAGGATTTATTTTATTTATGTTTATGTGTGTTAGAATGTGTACACGTGTGGGTATTCATGTGTGTGTGTGTACGTGTACATGTGTGTACTCAGGTACCCAATGGTGATCAGAAAGGAGCACCAAATTCCCTGGAGTTACATTTATCTGAAACTGTAATTTAGGTGCAGGAATCCAAGCTCTGGCCTCTGCTAGCACTGTAAGTTCTCTTACTTGCTGGCCATCTCCCCAGCCCCATTTTTGGATGGTCGTGGCACCAACCACCCCCTCCCAGATAAACATAGTAAAAAATATAAAAAACTAAAATCATCATTATTTTTATCATTGGTTCTAGGAATTAAACTATTTAATTGCAAAGAGAATGTGTATCTACAAATGAAAGCATTTTTTCACCATTCATTAGTTTTATTTTTCTTTGAGAAATAAATCTGGTATAATTTCTTCCACATAGATAATCAACTGCCCTCATATCAATTTTGAGTAGTTTGTCTTATTTTTTTTTTCATGTATTTGTAAAGCCACACCTGTTGTACATGAGATTCCTTGATGTGTGTGGCTCTGACTGGGTTCCGGTGTGTATCATTGGTGCAGCTGTCTACTCTGTGTTGGTCCTGTCCTTGTGCTTCCTATCAGTGCTTTAGACCAATCTCAATGCCTATTGAGTA
The DNA here is from genome assembly GCF_004785775.1 of Grammomys surdaster. Lineage (NCBI taxonomy): Eukaryota > Metazoa > Chordata > Mammalia > Rodentia > Muridae > Grammomys > Grammomys surdaster. The sequence continues at coordinate 5,149,206 of NW_021604585.1, read as the reverse complement.
TCTGCCTTTAAGGTTGTGATGGCTAATTTGAATCTTTGCTTTTAGTTTATTTTGTTTGTTCCATGATATTGAGTGCTGAAATCTAGGCTTTTGACTCTGTCCATTTAGTGGTGTGTGTATGTTTGTGTTTGTGTGTGTTTTAGGTCTGACCATTTTTCATTTTGAGACAGGGTCTTCTAAGTTGCCCAGGTTAGCCTTGAACTCACTCTGCAGCTTGGCTGGACTCCAACTTGGAATCCTTCTGTCTCATTACACATCTGTGCCACCCTACCCAACAATTGGTATATATCTTTAATTGCCTTGAAAAACTGTGAGCTTTAGTGAAGTTGCAATGAAACTGTAGGTTAATTTATAGAAAGAATTGACAGCTTTACAGTGGTGAATCTTCTGAGCTATGAATATGGCGGATACACTCTTTGTTTTTCTAATCATTCCCAAATAAACATCGTAGTTTTCTTCATATAGGTTAAACACTGAGGTTGATTTCTAGTCATTTTACATTTTTGTTACTATCATGATATAAAAATGCAGTAGGTCATTTTATATATTGAGCTGACCTAAGATATCCTTGTTGAACTTTCTGTACATTTAATAATTTGTACAGCAATTCTCATATGTTCCTTATACAGGAAATTATATCAACTGGGAATAGCGGCAGTTATTTCTTTCATTACAATTATATAGTTTTATTCTCCAATTGAATAAAGAACTTTAATCAAGACGACACTTGTGTCAACAAATAGAAACTTGTCAGTTTGTCATAATTTCTATGCTACATGGTACATGTGAATATGAGAAAACAAATATGGTTGTTCTCTTGAGAGGAGTAGATGGATATTCTGAGAACTCTTCTGTCTGCAACCCAGGGAAAGTTCTAGATCACTGGGGACAGGGAGAGCAGTTCACAGGGAAGATGATTTTGCCAGCTCAAGGGAGAGGCAATAGGAATCTTGTCTCTCTGTCAGCTCTCCCTGCCTGCCAGCTCTTGCTGCTGCCTGCCTTGGTCATGCTGTGTTCTGTTTTTGCGTGATATCTGAGACTGAACCAAGGGCCTTGTGTGCTAAGCATGGATTTTGTACTATACCGCAGTTGGCTATCTGTTTGTGGAGTATGGATGGATTTTACATGTTTAAAGAAATGAGAAAGAGCCAAAAGAATATTTTATGGCAGGAAAATTACGCACATCTCAAACTTTTGTCTGTAACTAAAACTTAAACTGATCACATCCCTTGTGTTTATTGTTGCTTTTTTGTTTCTATTTGTGCTGCTTCGAGATATGAAAGTTCACTAGTTTCAACAAAATGGACTGTGTGGTTTATGAAGCATAAATAGACTTACCCCCAGTACTATATTTTTATTTTGTTTTTGACACAAGGTTTCTCTGTGCAGCCCTGGCTGTCCTGAAATGCACTCTTTAGACCAGGCTGGCTTAAAACTCGAACAGAGTCACCTGCCTCTGCCTGCTGAATACTGGGATTAAAGGTGTGTGACATTGCAGCCAGGCCTCACTAAACTTATCTTGAATTTGATAGATTTATTTACTTTTGAGACAAGGTCTCTTTGTCACAAACTGGCCTTGGAACTCTTTCAGAGTTCTGCCTGCCTCTGTCTTTGCTGGGATTAAAGATGTATACTACCAAACCTAGTAAATTTCATAGTTTTTAAAGGTAGAATTTATGAGTCTTGATGACTTGTTGGATCTGTCATTAAGTAGGAGAAAAGGAGAAAGGATTATGTCTAAGTTTCCGGTTTGGGAAGTATAATTTGTGGTGAAGAAGAAGAAGTAGAAGGAGGAGGAGGAGAAGAAGAAGTAGTGTGTGTGTTAGAAGTATCTTGTATTGAGTGTTCAGGGTTACCAAGGAGCCTTTGGTAGCCTTAAAACCACCTGAAGCCATTCGGGAGGCAGTTCTCTCCATGAAAAATGAGTACAGATTTGGTGCCAGCACATATGCCAAGTAGAATCATGAGACTGGAATATCGTCCTCAAAGAGGACGCACAGTGAGAATTTGAGGATCAACAAAATACCTGCCTTCCAAACAAAATACCTCTTAAGATACCAACATTTAAGGACTCAGTAAAGTGTATGAAAGGCAGATACAGAGGCTTGAAAAATGGCCCAGCAGTCAAGAGCCCATACTGCTCTTGTAGGGGACCCAGGCTCCTGCAATGGGTGGCTCACAACCACCGTAACTCCAGCTCCAGGGGATCTGGGGCCATGCTTTCCTGGCTCTCGGGAGTACTGGTACTCTTGTGCATATACTCTAGGACATATATTTAAAAGTAAATCTTAAAAAAACACCAGCTGGGCAGTGGTGGCGGACGCCTTTAATCCCAGCACTTGGGAGGTAGAGGCAGGTGGATTTTGAAACCCTGTCTCAAAAAAAAAACAAAAAAAAACAAACAAACAAAAAAAAAAACAAAAAAACAAGAAAAGGGGAAAGAGTCCAGCTGCCCGAGGCCATCTCCCATTTGTGAAAGCAAATGTTTTACAAGATGGGTAAGACTTAGTTTCTTTTGTGTGTGTGTGTGTGTGTGTGTGTGTGTGTGTGTGTGTGTGTGTGTGT
>NW_021604585.1:5141156-5146631 GCF_004785775.1 Grammomys surdaster | reverse complement strand
TGTGTGTGTGTGTGTGTGTGTGTGTGTGTGTGTGTGTGTGTGTGTGTTTGAGACAGGGTTTCTCTGTGTAGCCCTAGCTATCCTGGAACTCACTCTACAGACCAGGCTGGCCTCGAACTCAGAAATCCGCCATCCTCTGCCTCCCAAGTGCTGGGATTAAAGGCGTGCGCCACCACTGCCCAGCAAGACTTAGTTTCATATGTCGTTTTTGCTAGTTCTCCATATGCCTATTATTAGAAATGTTAGTCCTTGAAGAAGCTACCCTTGAGATGAGAAAAGATTTGTCTTACATAGACAAGTCAAAACGAAAAGAACAGAAAAGTAAGAAAAAAGCAATTTGAGGTTGAAAGAATATATTCCTTTAAAACAAAACAAAAGCCGGGCGGTGGTGGCTATTATTTTATTGGCTATTTTCATGTCCTCCCTACCCCTCCAGCGTGTGAGTGTAAGGCGCCACAGAGTACCAGACAGTTCTGATCATGTGTGATAAGCAGTTGGGAAAGCATATCAGGCTGAATGAAGCCATTTTGTAGAATAACTGAAGGAAATGTTGACTTGAGTTTCCTTCTTATCAAGGTGATGCAATGAAAAAAGTTAACAGTGCTATGAGATTAAAAGTACCTAAACCAGACTGGCGGCTCATGCCTCTAATCCCAGTATTTGTGAGGCAAAGGCAGGGGACCGAATTACACAGTGCTTTACTTTATTTCCAAGGGCATACAAATATAGCCCAACAAATTATATGGTAGCTTAAATGATTTTTTTTTCTTATGGTGCTACGGATGAATGGAACTCAGGGCTTTCCCATGCCAGACACTCCTCAGCCTCCCGACGCTGGGATCAGAGGCAAGTGCCACCACACCTCCCTCTCCTGGATGCATTTTTTTGGTTGGTTGGTTTTGGTTGCACTCAGCCCAGGCTGGTCTCAAACTCACTTTATTACCAGCCCTCCTTTTAAGGACAGGTTCTCATATTATGTAGCCCAAGCTGGCTTCTCACTGCAGCAGTCCCCTTGCCTCAGCCTTTTGAGTATTAGTATTCAACTCTTTTCACTCCCCTTCTCCAACCACTGTCTGTCTGCAGTTCCATTTAGGATCTCAAAACCTTCAGTCACACACTACCAGAACATGCTCTGCCCACACTAACCGTGCTCCCCGTCAGTCCTGTTTTTCTTCTCTCCAACCACAGGACACAAAGCCAGCTCTGTCGATGATACTGCTGAGTCCAAGAACAGCCTGTTTGTGCCTTTTCCCTTTTTACGTTTCTGTTCATCATATAGCCCTGGCTGTCCTACAAGTCAACATGCCGGCTAGGTTGGCCTCAAACTCATAGTGATCCTCTTGCCTCTGTCTCCCTGTTGCTAAAGTTACAGGCGTGTACAATCACTGTGCTCCATTCCCACCAAAATTTTCCTCAATGGGATTGCCATTTGAAATTTAATGGAGAATGCAGAAGTAGAAAAAACTAATTACAGCCCGGCAGTAGTGGCGCACGCCTTTAATCCCAGCACTTAGGAGGCAGAAGCAGTCAGGTTTCTGAGTTCGAGGCCAGCCTAGTCTACAGAGTGAGTTCCGGGACAGCCAGAGCTACACAGAGAAAGCCTGTCTTGTTTTTGGAAAAACAAACAAACAAACAAAAACAAAAAACAAACAAACAAAAAGAACCTAATTACAAAGTATTCCTCCAATGGAAAGGGAAAAACACCACAGGACAGATTGCAGATGGCAGCCATTCCTGGCTGGGAGTGAGTGAGATTGCCAGTCTTTCCTACCAGGGAAGTTCCAGTCCTTATTAGAGACTGGGTTTGGGTCTCCTGCCCCTTGGTTAAAGTATACACACACACACACACACACACACACACACACACACACACACACACCCCACATAATTTCAGTAGTGGTGCACACCCTTAACCTCAGCACTCAGGAGGCAGAGGCAGGTGGATCTTTGTGAGTTTGAGGCCAGCCTAGTCTACAGAGCAAGTTCAGGACAGCCAGGGCTACACAGAGAGACTCCATCTCAAAAAACAATTGCAAAAGTATTTTGTTAACATTTGCTGTGTCTGATCTTGGTTAGGCACTGAGAAAGTAGTGGGTAGGGGAAAGCAGATAGTTCTTGTAGGGTTTTATAGCATAGCGATTTGTTTTCCTATTTGCTTGTTTGTATCTGTCTAACTTATTTTTTCTGTCTCTCTCCTTTAGTATCCTCTTATATACGGGCTGATTCTTATCCCCTGCTGGAGTTCTCTAGTTTGCCTAAGTAGAGTCTACATGGGAATGCATTCCATCCTGGTAAGGAAAACAGGGTGTGGGTGTGTGGGTGTGTACCTATAAAATATAAAAATATAAATTATAACAAAATATTTTTTTCCTGACACTGGCAGAAAATTTTAGAAACGTCGAATGTTGTCAATACAAAGTAACACAGGAACACAGCAAAAGTAGCCTGGCAAGGCAGCTTCTTTTTGTAAAAAGGTGTGCTGAACCCAGGCCGGCCAGCAAGCTCACTCGGTTTTTACTTTGCTGTAGGTGGTGTCTGTCCCTGCCAACACCCCCCCCACACACACACACACACACCACGGCTAGCTGGCTGGGGCAGGGCTTCAGCCTTTCTGGATGGGCTAGTCTTCAGAAAACTGGTTCAAAGAACGTGAAGAAAACTGGGAAAGGAGTCAGCCCCTCCAGGCCATCAAGTTCCAGGAATGGGGGAAGGGCTTTCTTCTGTAAACGAGGATTTTACTAAGTGTGGGAGATTAAAAGATTTACATAAAATTTTACTAGGTGAGGGAGATTTAATTGAGTATTAGCTCCTGATAAGCAAACTACCTTTGATAGATACGGAAGAAATATATTTCTCCTGATCCCTGAAGGAGAAAGTCCAGCTGTGAGTCTTCTTCATTCTCTTCCATTGTGAGTGCCCAGAAGCCTCAGGACTGTTGCCTTGGTTGGATGCCTCTCTCCTCTTGCCTGCTTCCCTGTTTCTGCAGATGTTCCTCACAACCTTCTCTACATTTTCCTTCTCCTCCAGAGGCTGGGTGCCTCTTCTCCCATTTACCCTAAACTGGAGTGGCCTCTTGCCTTTCTGTCATCCCACAATGGGCTGTAGGTTTCTTAGATCAAATGTGCCTCTCTCTAGACATTTATTGCCTATTAGCTTGGAAATGAAGGATCAAAAAAAGAAAGAAAAAAAACCAGATGGCAAAATGTGAACTAGTGTATGAAACCCTAATAATTTTCTCTGATGAGTCATACTGATTGTTGTTCTCCTCCTCCTCCTCCTCCTCCTCCTCCTCCTCCTCCTCCATATTTTTAGAATGTCCTTTTTACCTACCGATCTAGTTGGCAACATGAATCTGGGAGAAGTAACCCTAAAAATGAGGCAGAATAAAGTCTCATATAATGGATAACTTTATTTGGAACATCAGTTTATACCCTGAGGGCTAAGAAAGGACACAGAAGTAACATTCTCAGGAGATCAAGCTGTATATAATCACAAGGAAACGCTTCACGGGGCAAAATCATGGTTTTCCACAGAGGCACAGGACTAGCAACAGCTCAAGTAAGCTCACTTCTATACAACACCTGGGAAGAGCACGAGAACACATTCCACAAACAATTCTATGTTCTGAAGAAACTGAGGTCACAAGACTATTGTTTTCTTGGAGTTTTCTCACAAGCACTCAGGATGCTCACATGACTCCATTCCTGGACTGTGCTGACACTGTTCTACATGTAGAACGTCACATGAGCTGATTTCATGTCTGTAGGAATATTGGCGTTGTTCTCACCGCTCTCTTCCTGTTTTATAATTAGACTACACATTTTTATGTGATATCTAACATTACCAAACTCTGCTACTTACCACGTTCTGTGCCTTATGATTCCTTTCCACCTCCACAATTAATGGTGTCACTTTTTAAAGGCTACCAAACGGTTACACTGTTTTCTGGTTGTTTGAGTGAGGTTTTGTTTGGTTTAGGTCTCACTATGTAGTTCTGGCTGGCTTCAAACTGGGAGAGATCCTGCCTCCTCTTCCCTAGCGCTGGGATTCCATGGTATCTAGACTATTTTTAATCTTACTTTTTGTGTCCTGGACATGCAAGGCAAGTACTCACCAACTGAACATATATCTCCAGCCCTGGTTGTACAATTTTTTTTAGTAAAGAAAGAAGAACAATGAATTGCTATTTTTTTTTAAAGAAAAATGTACCTTTATCTCTAAATTTATTATCATTTCAAGAGGAATAAGAATCAGACTGTTGAATCTGTGGTCTCAAAAACACTGTTTTAGAAAGAAGGAAAGAGGGTTGGGGATTTAGCTCAGTGGTTGGACGCTTGCCTAGGAAGCACAAGGCCCTGGGTTCTGTCCTCAGCTCTGAAAAAAAAGACAGAAGGAAAGAAAAAAAGAAAAGAGAAAGAAAGAAAGAAAGAAAGAAAGAAAGAAAGAAAGAAAGAAAGAAAGAAAGGCGAAGCATATGCCTTTAATCCCAGTACTCAAGAAGTAGAGACAGGAAGATCTCTGTGAATTTGATGCCATTGAGGTCTGTATCCTGAGTTACAGACCAGCCAGGCTTGCATAATGAAAGCCAAAAAGAACCCCGAATGTTAGCAATTGATCAGATATTTCTGCTGAATTCACTTTACTCTTTATATACTAGATTGCATCCATTTTTGAGTCACCTGGAGTAAAAACGATATTGATATTAGTTTGATTTTTTAAGATTTATTTTCCTTATGAATCTGTGGGGAGGGTGTGTGTGCACATGACAGAGACTTCAATTTTAATGGTAACATCACATAACTATCTAAAACTGGAATATTTGTTTTCTTTTTTTTTCTTTTTTGGTTTTTCGAGACAGGGTTTCTCTGTATAGTCCTGGGTGTCCTGGAACTCACTCTGTAGACCAGGCTGGCCTTGAACTCAGAAATCAGCCTGTCTCTGCCTCCCAAGTGCTGGGATTAAAGGCGTGCGCCCCACTGCCCAGCTCAGACATCATTTCTTTGAGTAATAAATACAATGTTTCTTCTGCATGTTGACCTCACAGTAGCAAGCATATTGTTCAGAACCTGACTAAATTTGCATATGTTATATCTGTAGTTACTGAAAGAGTAGAAAAATAAAAACAGTCTGTTATTAATAAATCCTTTTTATTGGCCAGGCTGTGGTGGCACACACTTTTAATCCCAATGCTCACAAAGCAGAGGCCAGTGGATCTCTGTGTTTGAGACCTCAGAGATCTGAGACCGGAGACTGGTCTACAGAGTGAGTTCTAGGACAGCCAGGGCTACATAGTGAAACCCTATTTCAAAAAGCCAAATAAATAAATAGCTAAATAAATAAATAGAATCCCTTTTTATCATTGAAACAAGTTTCAGTGCAATATATATATATATATACATATACATACACACACACACACACACACACACACATATATAACACACACACACACACACACACACACACACACACACA
>NW_021604585.1:5126267-5140756 GCF_004785775.1 Grammomys surdaster | reverse complement strand
ACTTTGTTTTGTTTTTTATACCGGGTTTTGTGTAACCCTGGAACTTCTGACCTTTCTGCCTCTACTTTCCCAGTCCTGGGATTATGAGTGTGCAGCAATATGCCATGTCTTTCAGTGCAGGAATCCAACCTAGGCTTCATGCATGCTAGGCAAGCACTCTACCCACCAGGCTACAGCCCTAGCCCAAGTTCCAGTACTATTGTATGGTCGGTTTGTAAGGCTTAAATTTACTAACTGTACTTTTATCCTCTCTAGGATGTCATCGCTGGATTCTTGTATACCATTTTAATCTTCATTATCTTCTACCCGTTGGTGGACCTGATTGACAACTTCAACCAAACCTACAAATACGCCCCGCTCATCATCATCGGGCTTCACTTAATTTTGGGCATCTTCTCTTTCACCCTTGACACCTGGAGCACATCCCGGGGAGACACGGCCGAGATTCTGGGAAGTGGTGCTGGGATTGCATGTGGCTCGCACACTGCTTATAACCTGGGTCTATCCTTAGACCCTTCTCTGCACACATTACCCTTAGCTATTCCCCCTCTTACTGTAACTCTGTTTGGAAAAGCCATATTACGGGTCGTCCTAGGAATGACACTTGTACTGTTCGTAAGAGATATCATGAAGAAGATCACCATTCCTCTAGCCTGTAAACTCTTCAGTATTCCTTGTCATGACATTCGCCAAGCAAGGCAGCACATGGAAGTGGAGCTGCCATACCGGTATATTACCTATGGGATGGTTGGTTTCTCCATCACGTTTTTGATCCCCTACATATTTTCCTTTATTGGTATCTCTTGATGGAGAGACACTGTTTATTATAAGAAAGGAAGCTACCAGCTATATCTAAAGCTATTCTCTAGGTAAAAACTTGGATCAGAGGCTTTTGCAAGAATTTAACTTAAAGGAGTAAATTCTGCAGCCAGTGTGTTCTATCACTGCATACCAGATGTTCTTTTAGGTGGGCCGAGCTCTCTCAGTACTGAGAAATGGCGTGCCTGTTGAGAATGTTCACAAAATGTTTGGAGAGTTCTTTGCTGTTACAAATTGTAGTTATTATATATAATATATATTAAGATACACAGTGTACAAATGTGTATCTAGTATATATTATGTATACAGTTATTTACCTAAGAACAGTGGGGTGTATTGAAAAATCAATAACAATATGCAGGTGTGCCCAAGTTTTTGGAATTAATGCAGGCATGTTGTTATTAACAAATAGGCTTAATGTTTCTTTCCTAAGGGAGCCATTTCCTAGTTGAGTTGACAATTACCAGACAGAACTCCATATACTACCACACCCTGATTACTGCCTCTTCCTACACTGCCATCTCCTTCATGCTATCCATGATGTTGAACATGAGAGGCATTTTTAATGGACCAAGTTTTTGGAGAAATTTGTTCTTTTGAATTTCCTCCTTCCTTCCTTTCTTTCCTCCTTCCTTCCTTCCTTTCTTTCTTTCTTTCTTTCTTTCTTTCTTTCTTTCTTTCTTTCTTAAATTTCTATACACTGTGTTGAATGTACTTTTTTTTTTCTCACTGTTTCGGTCACCAGTTTAATAATTCAGGTACTGAATTTTATTGCTTGCTAACTGTGCCTTTCTTTTCCTGAATTAAGAGACACCATGTATACTGTGATGTAAAAGTGACACTCAAATTCTATCTTAAACCACATCATCAGGCAAATATTTTTAAAAAATATATCAAACTAACAGAATTAGAAGTAAAACGGCCCATAACTCTTCAGTTTTTTTTTTTTTTTTGGTTTTTTTTTTTTTGTTTTTTTAGAAAGAAATGTGGAATCCCTGAGTTTTCTCACTAATTTATTGGAAAGCTAAATGGGTAAGTATTTCCATTTTTGTAAGTATTTTTGTGTGCGTTGCAAGTTATAGGAACAGTATATATCTATGTACATCATCTTGACTGTATATAGTACAAGTAAATATTTCCAGGGAGTGGAAATGTAACTGAAATTTATAGATGAAACAATGTACACCCTTTCTACGTATACAAGCCATTTTTCTAAATTATTTGAAAAGGATTGGGTTTCCCACCATTAACTTTTAATACCCCACTCTTTAGCAAGGTAGATTATAAAATCCAAATGTGAAGTTTTGGTAGCTTAGATTCTATTATTTTCCCAACTAATTTTTTTTACAGTGGAAAATTTGAGTGTAGCATTAAACTATTTTTTTTCCTGTCTGTGCCTTTATATTTTGAAGTGTGATTGCAATTAGGTTAATATTGCATTTATTTGTGGTGAGCTTTTGTAAAGAAGAGAATTAATTTTCCATATGAATGGACATCAGGGGTGGACGTAACGATTTTAGTGCAATAATCTCTGATTGTTTAGAAGGAAAACATTTCTATTTTGGACAACATGAATATTTGAGGTATTTGAGCTCATAGTTTTTATAATTCTGATTGAAAGCTTGGGGGCCTGGTAGGTTTTACCCAAACAAAATCTGATCAACTTTAAGCAAGTAAATTTGGACCCTTACGCCACTAGGAGAAGAAAGCGGGTGTTTCAAGAAGAATCGGTACGCAGGGAGCTCCGAAGCTGTGAAGTGGGGATTCCTCTCAACAGATGTGTTCCATGAATTGAGCTATAGAAAAGGTTCCCTACTTTGGGTCTATTATCCTATTATTTTTGTGTGTCCCTTAAAAAGAATTAGAAAATATTCTATTTCTTTGTGTTTATGTTTTTGTTTGATGACAGTTCTATGCTAAATGTATTTTAAAATAAAAGCCAAGATCAATCCCACAAGGATCTTTCTTCTGTTTGCCTGTTGTGCACATGTCTTTTTTTTTGTTGTTGTTGTTGTTGTTGTTTTGTTTTGTTTTGTTTTGTTTTGGAGGGGTCCGGTGTTTGAAGCAGGATTTCTCTGTGTAGTAGCCCTGGCTGCTTTGGAACTCAGAGATCAGCCTGCCTCTCCCTCCTGAGTGGTATGATTAAAGGTATATACTACCACCTTGAAGTACACTGAACAAATTCTTAAGAGTCAAACTTTCCCTTAAGTTTATGATTCATTGTATTTTGAGGCCAGGTCTCATGTATCCCAGGCTGGCCTCCAGCTCCTGCTCCTTTCTCTCCTTCCCAAGCACTGGAATCACAGGCTACTCCTCCACTCCTGACTTTGCTCTGCTATTAAGCCTGCTGAAACTCTACAAATCTTATGTGGAAACAAGCAGAGGTGAAATTCAAAGAGAAATAAGAGATATTCAAGAAATGTTTGAGGAAATAAACATTAATTTCATAGTTCATCTTCAGTTGGCCTTCCCCTGCCTCCTCCAAATGCGGGATTCTGCATCCAGCAGCGGCAAGCTGAGAACAGCATCGCGTGTCCTGAGTGTGGCCTGTCTTATGTTCTGTGGCTTACACAGCCCCAACAGCCTGAAGAACCATAGCTGTGTCTCTCACCATTTCATTCGCTGCATTTTGCACAGATACTTAGAAAGCTGAGTCCTGGTTACAGCCAGGGACAAATACGAGAGCAAATCTGATTGTTTCTTAAAGAACCTCTACAGTTTTCTTTAAGAAAATGATTGTAAGTCTTGTATAGCTTTGACATTTTATCTGTTTACTTGGAGACAAGGTCTCTCAGCCCTAGTTATCTTAGAACTCAGTATGTAGACCAGGCTGGCCTGACCTCACAGAAATCACTCTGCCAGCCCTGCATCCTGAGTGCTGCTGGGATTAAAGGCATGTGCCACCATGCGCGGCCCTTTGCCATTTTTAAAAACATGTGTCTCTGGTTTGTCTGTGCACTTGTGTATGCCTAGTGCTTACTTATGGGCGAGAAGAAGGTGTTAGGTGTGTCCTGCTGAAGTTATAGGTGATTGTGAGCTGCTATGGGGGTACTGGGAATTTAACTTGAGTCTTCTACCAAAACAACAAGTTCTCTTAGCTACTGAGTCATCTTTCTAGCCAAAATTTAATAATTACTTTTTTTCCCCCAAGACAGGGTTTCTCTGTGTAGTCCTGGCTGTCCTGGAACTCACTCTGTAGACCAGGCTGGCCTAGAACTCAGAAATCTGCCTGCCTCTGCCTCCCAAGTGCTGGGATTAAAGGCATGCGCCACCACTGCCCGGCCTAATAATTACTTTTTAAAAAGATTTTATTTATTGATTTTATGTATTTGAGTACACTGTAGCTGTCTTCAGACACACCAGAAAAGGGCATCAGATCTCATTACAGATGGTTGTGAGCCACCATGTGATTGCTGGGAATTGAACTCAGGACCTCTGGAAGAGTAGTCAATGCTCTTAACCACTGAGATCTCTCCACCGCTATTAATTACTTTTTAAATTTAATATATGTTTTTAGACAATTGGGATTTCTCTTGCCTGTAATCCCAGCAACCAGGAAGTGAAGGCAGGAACTTGAGTTCTTGAGTACATACAAAATGGGAAGCCAGCCTTGGGCTCCATAAAACCCCATCTCAGAAAACAAGAGATAGAAGGTCAGCGGCAGACCATTTGCTTGGATGCATAAGGCCCTGGGTTCACTCCTATTATTTAAAATAAACACTTATCCTATGAGTCACCTCCATGGGGGGGAAAGGTACTTGTGCATTTATTTCTGCCATCTCTGAGATACAGCAGACATTCACTGGATATATTGTGTCCAATGGGTTGATTATGCAGTCGCTAATAAGTGCATTTGTGTGTGCACATGCACCTGTTAGTGGGAGACATTTGTAGCCTTCTGTAGATTCTCAAAAGACTTGATAAAAGGGTTTTTTTGTTTTTCTTTTTTTTTCTTTTTTGTCTTTGGAGACAGGGGTTTCTCTGTGTAGTTCTGGCTGTCTTGGAACTCACTCTGTAGACTAGGCTGGCCTCGAACTCAGAAATCCGCCTGCCTCTGCCTCCCAAGTGCTGGGATTAAAGGCGTGCGCCACCACTGCCGGCAATAAAAGTTTAAACTTCCCTTTTAGCATTGTATTCTTTTTTGTTGTTTGTTTGTTTGTTTTCAAGAAAGGCTTTCTTTGTGTAGTCCTGGCTGCCCTGTAGACCAGGCTAACCTGGAACTCAGAGATTCTCCTGCCTCTGCCTCCTGAGGTCTGGGATTAAAGGTGTGCACTACCAGCCCTGGCTAGAAATATACATGTGATATCCTTTCCTAAAATTATTTTCAGTTTCTTGAGGTGCTGTGCAGTTATAGAGTAATGAAGTATTTTAGGGATATTGGGGATCTTAGAGCAGCTTATAAAACCTTGAGAGTATTAGTGTGATATCCTTGTTTGTTTATCCATAGATACATGATCCCCTGTAGCCCAGGCTGGCCTGGAACTCACACTATTTAGTTCAGGCTGCCTCTGTCTCCAGAGGACTGGGATTATAGGCAGGGCACATGCCATCACACTGAGCATAGCTTAGACTATAGCTAAGTCAAGCCAGCTTAGCTATAATTTGAAGGCAATGAGAACTATCATTTGTTAGACATTAACATTTTTCTTTTACTGTTTTGTTTCTTAAATCAGTAATAAGAGAAAAATACACATTTCAAGTATTATTTACTAAGATAGTTTTTTGTATTAATCTTGGGTCTTGGTGACATACTGTGGCTGCTGGAACTGCAGTTATTTGGAAGAGGAGCCCAGAGGAGTGAGGGGAAACTGACTCCATTGCCTTCCAAATGTTCCTAGAGGGTTGGATTGCAACTCAAAGACACACTCACAACACTACCCAGAGAGGGTGAGGAATTGGATCACAGGGTTAGAGATCTTTGCAACCAGCTCTGAAAGTCCTTGTGCTCTGCAACGAAGGGTTCCTCTAGGATTTGCAGGCATGCCCTGAGAAGGAAGTTAAAGTTTATTTTTTACAATGCTACACTTAAAAGACCACAGGACTTCCTGCATGTGTTGAAATAAAAACCAACCACACATGTGGTTCATTCAGGCTTCTGGAGACTTACTGCTTTGAGATGGGGTCTCTCACTGAACCAGAAGCTCATGGTTTAGGCTGGCTGACGGGGCTCGCTCTCAGCACCCTCTTAAGCTCTACCTACAATGCTGGAGTTACAGGCACAGGTAGCCATGCTTAGCTTCTCATGTAGAGGCTGGGAATTCAAACTGAGGTCTTCATGCTTGCCAAGTACTCTTTTTCCACGGAGCCATCCCTTTAGCTCTATAACAGCCTGTCGCAATAAGAACAAAATACCTGTATGTTTCGAGCTGGAGAATAGCTTGGTTGGTCTAAGTGCTTTCAGTGAAAGCACGTGGACCTGCCTAAGTTGGATCCCCAGAATCCAAGTAAAAGTTGCATGCTGTGACACAAATGAGTAATCCATCAGTGAGAAGGCAGAGACAAGCAGATTCCTGTGACTTCCAGCCTGGCCTACTTGGCTAGCTGCAAGGCAATGAGAGACTCAGTCTCAGAAAACAAGGTGAATGACACCTGAAATACATGGACCTCTCCCTTCCACAGGCACACACCCTACATTTGTACCCACATGAACATAACACCCAAGCACCGCCCCGAAACAGAAGTATCCTCATATACTGGGCCAGTCTTTCTTTGAACACACCTTTCATCTTTTATCTGATTTTATGTTTGCTAGCATAAAGCAGTTTACAAATTTTTCTAGGAGTTTGACAAAACAACACTGTATAATTTTTTTTGTTGTTTTTAGAGACAGGGTTTCTCTGTATAGCCCTGACTGTCCTGGAACTGACTCTGTAGACCAGGCTGGCCTTGAACACAGAAATCCACCTGCCTCTGCGTCCCAAGTGCTGGGATTAAAGGTGTGTACCACCACTGCCCGGCCACTGTATCAATTTAATCACCCTTTGTTAGTAATTTATTTAGTTGAGATAGGTTTTCCAGCCAAGGCTGGCTTCTTACTCCCTGTGTAGCTGCAGATAACCTTGAACTTCTGACTCTTGTTTCTGCTTTGATGGGGTTATAAATGCCCCTTTCTACACCACCATGCCCTACCTATGTAGCACTGGGAGTCAAACTGAAGGCCTGTTCCCAGCACACACATGCTGACTCATAACCCTCTGTAAACTCCAGTTCCAGGGAGTCCAAGGCCCTCTGACTCTTGCAGGTACCAGGCATGTACATAATGCCTTGACAGACAGACAGACAGAATGCTTATACACAAAAAATAAAAATAAATCATAAAAAAATCACAAAGCAGTTACAATTGAATTTTTTTATATATTAGTTTTCTAAATGCACTTAGATGAACAAAGCTTTATGTCCTCTCCTTTTCCTTTTCTTTTTTCCATTTATTTATTTATTTATTTATTTATTAATTAATTCTTTTTGGTTCTTTTTTTTTTGGTTTGGTTTTTTCAAGACAGGGTTTCTCTGTGTAGTCCTGGCTGTCCTGGAACTCACTCTGTAGACCAGGCTGGCCTCTAACTCAGAAATCCGCCTGCCTCTGCCTCCCAAGTGCTGGGATTAAAGGCATGTGACACCAACACCCTGCCCTTTTGGATCTTCTTGAGACAGGGTCTCACTGCATAGCGCTGACTGTCTTGAAACTCACTCTGTAGACTAGGCTGGCCTCAAACTTACAAAAATCCATCTGCCTCTGCCTCCAAGTGCTGAAACTAAAACCATGCATCATCAAGTCCAGTCAAACTTTTATACTATTTTTATTTTTATTTATTTTTTATTTTTTTGATTTTTCAAGACAGGGTTTCTCTGTATAGCCCGGGCTGTCCTGGAACTCACTCTGTAGACCAGGCTGGCCTCGAACTCAGAAATCCGCCTGCCTCTGCCTCCCAAGTGCTGGGATTAAAGGCGTACACCACCACCGCCCGGCTAACTTCCATTTTTAATGTAAACTTATATTAGCTCATTTCTTACTATAGTTTCTTTGGAACTCACTTTTGTATAAACTATATGTCCTAGTTAGCATTCTACTGCTGTGAAGAGACACCATGATCACAACTCTTATAAAGGAACATTTAATTAGGGCTGCTTTACAGTTTCAGAGGTTTAGTCCAGTATCAGCCTGGTGGGAAAATGGTGGCACACAGGCAGACATGGGGCTGGAGAAGGAGCTGTGAATTCTACAGTGGATCCACAGGCAGCAGGGAGAGCAAAGCATTGGTCCTGGCATGGGCTTTCAAAAGTTCACACCCAATGACACACTCTCCAACAAAGCCACACCTACCCCAACAAGGCTACATCTGATAATCATTTCAAATAGTGCCAGGCACTCCCTAAGCATTCAAATAACAGTCTAAGTAGGCCACCCTTATTTGAACCACCACACTGTATTTTCACTAAGATATTTTTGTAAAACGTCTCCTTTTCTTGCTCCTCTAAAACAGTGGCTCTTCATCTGTAAGTCGCGACCCCTTTGAAACATGAATGACCTTTTAAGAGGGGGGTCATCTATCAGAAATCCTACATATCAGATATTTACATTATAATTCATAACAGCAGAATTACAGTTACGAAGTAGCAATGAAAATAATTTTATGGTTGGGGGTCACCACAACATGAGAAGCTGTGTTAAAGGGTCACAGCGTTAGGAAGATTGAGAACCACTGCTCTAAAATATCCGAACTAGAGATCATTTTTGTTAATGGTGTATTCAGAGCATTTCATGTACTAGGAGATACATCCAACAGACACAAGTATGTTACCTTTTTAATAGCTTTTAAGAAGGCAAGATAGGGCTGGGCAGTGGTGTGCATGTCTTTAATCCCAGCACTTGGGAGCAGAAGCAGATCTATTTCTGAGTTTGAAGCCAGCCTGGTCTACATAGCAATTTCCAGGACAACCAGGGCTACACAGAGAAACCCTATTTTAGAAAAACCAAAAGCAACCAAACAAAGAGTGAGACTTATTAGGAATTTATTAGGCTTTTGAAGATACAGTTAAATTTAATCTACATTGATGACAGAGGGAAGTAAATTTCGACAACCTTTGTGATAAATCACTTTTGCTGTCTTCTGCTGTAAAGCCGCAGCAGGTTTTCTCTCCCTCCTTCCTTTCTTCCAGAGAGACATTTGAAAGCCCCAAATCCATTAGCCATTTGATTCTTAGGAAGCATGGGAATTTCACATCTGCCCCGGGTTCGGCCTGAGATAAAGATCAGATTTTCTTTTCTTTTTTGTTTTTTTGTTTTGTTTGTTTGTTTTTGTTTTTCGAGACAGAGTTTCTCTGTGTAGCCCTGGCTGTCCTGGAACTCACTCTGTAGACCAGGCTGGCCTCGAACTCAGAAATCTGCCTGCCTCTGCCTCCCAAGTGCTGGGATTAAAGGCATGCGCCACCACCGCCCGGCTATAATCAGGTTTTCAAGAGATAGAAGTAGGAAACCCCACGATGATCAATTTGATCACCTTGACTATGTTTAGGAAGATCATACACTCCTCTGGGTCTCACACTTCTCTGGGTGTGTGAGAATATTTCAAGAAATACTTAACTAATGAAGGAAGACATACCAGAGAATGGGTAGAGCTAGCCCATAGGTCAAGGTCAAGTTTGCTGGTGGGCACTTTCTTCATCTCTTCAACTATCAATAATGTATATTTAATGAGTTAACCTTCTTCTAAATCACATTGAACCAACATGGGGCTGGAGCGGTGGCTCAGTGCCTAAGAGCACTTGCTATTCTTCAGAAGGACCTGGGTTTGGTCCCAGTACCCACGTGGTGGCTCACAACTCCAGTTCCAGGATATCTGATACCTTCTTTTGATATCCTTGGGCACCAGGCACACATTTGGTCCACATTCATCCATATAGGCAAAACACTCATACACATAAAATAAAAACAAGTAAGTTTAGCTGGGCATGGTGGTGCATGCCTTTAATCCGAGCACTTGGGAGGCAGAGGCAGGCAGATTTCTGAGTTCGAGAGTTAGAGGCCAGCCTGGTCTACAGAGTGAGTTCCAGGACAGCCAGAACTACACAGAGAAACCCTGTCTCAAAGAACAAAAACAAAACAAAACAAAAAAAATAGAAAGATTTGGGGGCCTAAGTCAAGATATTTATTTCTGTTGTAGAATGAAAGCATACCAGTTAGTAAACTAACACTATAAAATTAGACTTCTGTTATCCTATTGAATTTAAGACACAAACAAAATCTCATCTGCTCAAGGGCTGTGCAGAGGTGAGGGCCATTCATCCAGGTCTGCAATAAGTCAATAACAGGAGGATGACTTGTTAATCACTAACTCCGAGGTCAAGTGCTAACAACCTAAAGTATTCTTTCAAGCTTGGAAATTAACCTTTGCTGCAAGGCATCAAGTTCTTCCTGCTCCGAGAGCGTGGGCTGTGCCATGGTGACTCCTTCCCATTGTAAGAACTGTCCAGCATGTGGTTGGATATGTGTGGCACATTAACCAGAAGTGTCTTAGTTAGGGTTTTATTGCTATGAAGAGACATCATGACCAAGGCATCTTTTATAAAGGATAATATTTAATTGGGGCTAGCTTACAGTTCAGAGGTCTAGTCCATTATTGCCATAGCATCTGAAGGCAGCCTGGAGAAGACTGTCTCTTCCGTACTGAGTGGAGCTTGAGTGCTAGGAGTCCTCAAAGCCTGCCTATGAAATGAGCACACTTCCTAGTAGTAGGACTTTCCATGGGCCAATCGTAGTCAAAACCACCACACCAAGATGATATTATTATTATTATTATTATTATTATTATTATGTATTTTTGAGACATGGTTTCTCTCTGTAGCCCAGGCTTTCCTGGAATTTGGTCTGTAGACCAGGCTGGCCACGCACTTAGAGATTCACTTGCCTCTGCTATTGGGTGCTGGGACTAAAGGGTGGTTGTGAGCCATGATGTGGTTGCTGGGATCTGAACTCATGACCTTTGGAAGAGTAGTCAGTGCTCTCAACCGCTGAGCCATCTCACCAGCCCCTCATTCTTTTTCTAAGGATGGTATTTCTAGACTAAAGATTTCAGTCTCAGTGTCCTTGACAGAATGAAAAGAACATTTTCATTTTGGAATGCCGTCTGTGTGTGCTAGTGTTCTTTTCTCAAAGAACAAACTCCCGAAAGCCAAGTATCATGGCATGGTCTTGCAATCCCAGTACTTGAGATGCTTGAGGCAAGAGGCTTACCATTAGTCTGGGAGTATTTGGGCTATAGCATGAGTTCCAAGCCACCCTGAGGTAAAGAGTGAGGCCCTAGCTCAGAAAACAACAACGATGGCATAGAGCAAACACCGCTTTCCTTATCCACCACCAACACTGGTTGTATTAAAGTATTAAAACTTTCTCATTTCTTTTTTTTTTTAACTTTAAATAAAAATGTCTCAGGCTAAAAATTGTTTTATTGCCAAAATGTTAACCTTTTGTTTACTTTGCATGTCTATGTTTATATTAATTTTTTAAAAAATTACTTAAAAATTCTATGTGCATGCACATGCACAGGTGCACATGCACTGGAGTGCATGTGGAGACCAGAAGTTGACCTTAGGTCAAACCTGCCATTTTCTACCTTAGTTTTTGAGCCGGGGAAGTCTCTCTCTCTCTCTCTGAACATTACTTGACTTCCTGACTTTTAGTTTTATTTATTTATTTTTTTCAAGGTAGTGTTTATCTGTACAACCCTGGCTATCCTGAACTCATTGTGTAGATCAGGCTAGCCTCGAACTCACAGAGAGCCTTTGCCACCCAAGTTCTGGGATTAAAAGCGTGCACCACCACTGCCCGGCTAACGCCACACTTTTTAATCTGGCCTAATTGATTTGTCATCTGATTGCAAAAGCTTCAGGTACTCTAGCTTGGTAGAGAGTGTTGGTAGTAAGACAAACTATATTGTGGATAGTCTTGGGTTTTAGATAACTTTTTCTCAGATTTGTCTGAGTCAGGTGGGGCCAGGGCTGGAGGCAAATTCTTGCTATATAGCTCAGGCTGGCCTAGGAATCAGTTTATAGGCCAGGCTGACTTCAGATTGTGGTCCTGGGCCTCCCAAGGATATGGGGTTACAAGCGTGTGTTCTCGTGCCTGGCTTATTAGTCAGCTTTTGAATCCATCCACTTCCGTTTGTGGCATTCACATTGTTGTGGCATCATCGCCAGCATCTAACTTCACAA
Source organism: Grammomys surdaster (assembly GCF_004785775.1). Classification (NCBI taxonomy): domain Eukaryota; kingdom Metazoa; phylum Chordata; class Mammalia; order Rodentia; family Muridae; genus Grammomys; species Grammomys surdaster. The sequence goes on along the minus strand of NW_021604585.1, from coordinate 5,128,729 downwards.
TCTAGATAATTCCAAATAACATTTTGTCAAATTAAAAAAAAAAAAGATGTTGCTTGGTTTCCTATATATAGCTGAACCTATAGCTGAACAGTCATAACATGTTTACGATATGAAACCTTTCTAACCCAGTACAATATAGATCTCTCTTCTTCATCCATTTATTCTGTGCACTTAATACATATTTACATATTTATTACCTAGTGCACCAGGAATTCTGCTAGAGCTCACTGTGACTCATGGGTCTGTCATTGTGACTCATGGGTCTGTCGTCATGCATGTTAGGAAATCTAAAGTTGCAATAGAACATGACCATACAAATAGAAAATTGCGAGGTTGTAGGTGCCGAGAGCGAGATACTGAATTTTGTAGTAAGCTTACTAACCTTACCTGCTGAGGGAGGTCCAGATAGTGTATCCTGAAGAAATGGCACCAGGGCAGGCTGCTCTGTCCATGCCCAGTGCTCGCCTAACAAACCTGTGCTCTTCCTACTCTGTTCTAGAAGTTGACTTCTTCCACCCACCTACCTACGTCCTCCCACACTGGCCTGCATAGGAAGAGGCAATTTCTACCCTCCTCTTCCTCACTCACCCGGGGTCCTGATTGCTCAGGCAAGGGCATGTCTGAGGGATTCTGACCAGGGCCACTCCGTGGTGTTGCCAGGGGTTCTCTGTTCCCGCTCGAGCTGCCTTCTCTAGTAGTTTTCTCTCTCTGTCCAGGACCCTTGGAGAACTACACTGAGTCTTTGGGGGACTCGATTTCTGGCTGGAACAATTCCTCAGTGAAACCCAAAGACCTTCCTGTTTTCCCAGACAACTCTTATATTCCTGAGCCATGAGAGACTTTGCCTCATTAACAAACGTGTCTGGGGGGAGAGAGCCTCTCCCTGCAGGGCGGGTCTCTGTCCGAGGCACTGCTTTGGTATAACTCTAAGGCCTGGGACAAGCTGGCTCTGTCGCTCAGCCCGGAAGAGAGAAGACTGTTTTTTAATCTGAGGTCTTTCCCCAGCACGCGTCAAGCAGCAGCAGCTGCTGCCTCCAGGCACACCTGCTGTAGAAAATGCTATCTTCTTCCCTTCTGTTCTGGCTGGCTCTTCTGAGACTGACTGCGTCCATCTTGTTCATCTGAGGATTTCTCTGGAACATCAGATCGTGTCCAACAGTTCCATTTCCAGATTGTGGGTGACAAAGCTTTTAGTCCCTTCCACCAAACGTCCCACTTCCCTTAAGATCACTGCTCCAGGAGACAGATCCGCTACTAAATCCTAAGTATGGCTCTCTTTTCAGGGAATCCCCTCCCACTCTCCCCGAACCCCTACCAGAGTAATAAAGGATAGATACTGCTAGTGTACCCCTACTCGGCTTGAAGAAGTTACCAAAGAAGCCTATGGTCAACTTCCCAAGGTTGGGCTTGTTGCTCTATTGTCAGAGAAGGTTGTGGGAAGGCTAGGATGAAGAGCAGACCCGAAGCAGTTCCGGTGTGTAAGCATGAGGTTTCATTCAGTTCTTGGGGGCAAAAAGAGATTACCAAGTCAGCCTCAACACAGGTCCGTAGAGTTGTCTTCAGTTGCTTGGTGGGAATTGCGTGGTGCGAAATCGCAGGCACAATGGCTCATCCTAACTGCCCAGAAGCAAGCAGCAAACAACCAGGATTGCCTCATTCACACCGCAAGAATTACACACTGAAGAAACGCAGCGAGCATTGTAAAGTGGCTCACCCTGACAGACAAGCTGGCCCCACCCTGAGATGCACCACCAAATGTGAGCGGTTCTTCTGTTCCCTACCAGGTCTGCAGTATATTAAAAAATAAAAAAACAAAAAAAACCCCACTTTTTTTCTTTACCGGGCAGACTTCATTCAAAGACCACACAAAATCCTCTCAGTGTTCTCCAATCATCTTCAGGTGACCCTGAATACTTCCAAGAGTTGGCCCCAGTACCTCCTCCTCCTCCTCCTCCTCCTCCTCCTTTTTTTTTTTGTTTTTTTTTTGTTTTTTTTTGTTTTTTTTTTTTGTTGTTGTTGTTTTTCAAGACAGGGTTTCTCTGTGTAGCCCTGTCTGTCCTGGAACTCACTCTGTAGACCAGGCTGGCCTCGAACTCAGAAATCCGCCTGCCTCTGCCTCCCAAATGCTGGGATTAAAGGCGTTCACCACCACTGCTCGGCTCCTGCTTCTTTTTATAATTATTGGTTTCTTTTGTTTTCTTTTTTCTTTCTTACTTTCCTTCCTGTCTGTTTTGTCTTCCTTCCTGTTTTCTTTTTTTAAAAAAATTATTTATGTTATGCATATGAGTACACTGTAGCTGTCTTCAGACACACCAGAAGAGTACATCAGATGGTTGTGAGCCACCATGTGGTTGCTGGGATTTGAACTCAGAACATCTGGAAGAACAGTCAGTGCTCTTAACCTCTGAGCCATCTCTCCAGTCTCCCTCCCTCCAGTCTCCCTCCCTCCAGTCTCCCTCCCT
>NW_021604585.1:5122096-5126257 GCF_004785775.1 Grammomys surdaster | reverse complement strand
CTCCAGTCTCCCTCCCTCCAGTCTCCCTCCCTCCAGTCTCCCTCCCTCCCTCCCTCCCTTCCTTCCTTGTTAGTTTTTTGTTCTTTCTTTTCTTTCCTCTCTCTCTCTCTCTCTCTCTCTCTCTCTCTCTCTCTCTTCCTTCCTTTCCTTTCTTTCTTTCTTTCTTTCTTTTGACAAGGTCTTTCTAGTGTTGGCTATCCTGGAACAGGTAGATCTCTGAGTTCTAGGCTAGCCTTGTTTGGACAAGGAGTTCCAGGACCGCCAGGGCTACATAGTGAAACCCTGTTTCAACAAACAAAACCCTCACAGCACAACAAAACAGTCATGTCTATCAAAATGTTCATCTTGCTGGAGTTATCTTTTTTTCCCTTATAGTAGGGCTACCCTTGATCTTGCCATCTTCTTGCCTCTGCCTTTCAGGCACTGGGATAAGACCCAGAAGCTACCATGTTTGATTTGCATCTTTGTTGGATAGACTTGACCTGTGTGGAGCTGTGGCTCCTATGTGGCCCATCTCTATGGTTAGCGAGGAAGACGGGTTCTAATTACGTTTGTTTGTTTGTTTGTTTGTTTGTTTTCGAGACAGGGTTTCTCTGTGTAGCCCTGGCTGTCCTGGAACTCACTCTGTAGACCAGGCTGACCTCGAACTCAGAAATCCGCCTGCCTCTGCCTCCCAAGTGGTGGGATTAAAGGCGTGCGCCACCACTGCCTGGCCAATTTAATTCTTGATTTCTATGTCTACTTCAGATGAAAAACCTTTCTCAAAATGGTACAGAATTAGGCATGGTGGTACTCTGAGAACTTAGGAGGCTGAGGCAGAAGGGTCACAAGTCTGAATCTAGACTGTTTTATGCTTTGAGACTTTGTCTCATAATACAGTTTTTAAAATTTATATTTGTTTATTTATTTATTTATTTGACCGGAGAGGTACCTCAGTGGTTTAGAGCACTGGCTGCTCTTTCAGAGGACTCAGGTTTGATTCCCAGCACTCACATAGTGGCTCACAACCATCTGTAATTCCATTTCCAAGGGACCCAATGCCTTTGTCTGACGTCCGAAAGCACCAAGTGTGAGCGCGATGCATATCTATACATTCAGGCAAAAATTCGAACATAAAATGAATCAATCTAATAATAAAAAAATATCAATGCAAGTGTTCATTTGGAAATTTTTCCAGGAGATTCAACAATTTGGGTTCTAAACGCAGAGCACTTGAATTGTTTAATGGGGACATATCACTTTCAGCAATAAGATCAGAGAGCCACGGGAAGATTTCAGTTGTACTTAGCTTTGACAAGCAATCACTTTCTATTCATTGGTTAAAAAAAAAAAATCACCATTACCTTGAAGGAATCATTCCTAATTGTTTTTTCTGTTCCCCAAATATTATCTGCATATGACTGAGAGCCACTTGCTAGGCCTGGAACAGCCAGTGCCAACTGAAGTGTGAAGCACTTTCAATAAAAGGAAATTGCATAGTGTATCCACATTGGCAGATTTTAAGTGTGTTAATACAGCATCCCAGTAACCTCTCTGTTTTACCCAGACAATTTAGTGTGACTTTAATCACATTTTTAAAAATATTGCAAAATAGCCAGTTGTGGAATGGTTCAAGCCTTTAATCCCAGCAGTCAGGAAGCAAAGGCAGGCAAATCTCTGTGAGGTCAGCCTGGTCTACATGGTGAATTATAAGTCATTCCAGTCTACCTACTGAGACCCTCCACAGTGAATACTACAAAATGACTCTGATAAAAATTTAAGGTATTGTTTTAATTAAAACAAGTAACCCATGGGCTGGGGAGATGGCCCAGATATTTAGAACTCTAGCTGTTTTTTTCCAAAGGACCCAGATTTGATTCTTAGCACCCATAGAGCTGCTTACAACAGTCTGTCAATCCACTTCTGGAGGTCTGCTGCCCTCTTTTGGCCTCCACAGGCAGTGCGTGCAAGCAGCACACTGATGTACTTACAGGCAAAATGTCCATGCACATAAAATAAAAATAAACCTTTTTTTTTTTAATTAAAAACTAGCTCAGTGCTGTGTTGTTTTTGTTTGTTTGTTTTTGTTTTTTGAGACAGGGTTTCTCTGTGTAGCCCTGGTTGTCCTGGAACTCACTCTGTAGACCAGGCTGGCCTCAAACTCAGAAATCTGCCTGCCTCTGCCTCCCAAGTTCTGGGATTAAAGGCGTGTTGCCATCTCCGCCCAGCCAGCTCAGTGCTGTTAAGGGAAAGATATTGTAGTCTGGCTTCAACCTTCATGTTATAACATATCAATAAAGAAAAATGTGGATACATTAGTATGAACAAAACTGTATTAAACAAGAATGTTGTGACTAGATTTCACAAGCTATGTTTTTTTCTTCTTTCTGTATTCCTTCTTTTCAAGGCTTCACCATCACAGTGAACCACAATAAAGCTTTATTATAGTTTACCCTCAACCTAATGAAACAATCCACTTGAGAAATATACAATCATGCTGATAAAGCCAATTAAGAGCATAAGAGTCCTGAGGCCTGGGGCTGGAGAGATGGTTCAACAGTTAAGAGCATGGGCTGTTCTTCCAAAGGACCAGGGGTTCAATTCCCACCACCCACATGGCAGTTCCAGCTCCTGGGAATCTGATTCTCTTACACAAATATATATGCAAGCAAAACACCAATGCATGTAAAATATAGATAAATAATTCTTTTAAAATGAGTCCTAAGGGTCTAGGGAGATTGATCAGTGGCTTGGAATATTTGTTGCTCTTGTTGAAGACCTGGGTTCAATTCCCAGCACCTGTATGGTGGTTCACAACCTTCTGTAATTCCAGGTCCAGGGGTCAAACACCACCTGTGACCTCTATGTTGATCAGGCATGCACATGGTGCACATGTATACATGCAGGTAAAACACTAATACACATAATTTTTTTAAAAATATAATAGTCCTTTAATTTCGGCTGACAACCAAGATTAGGGTAATGCCTCAGAGTCTCTGTGTCAAAATTCAAGGGTGTGATGTTTTTATTTAAAGGCAAACCCCATAAAAATCATAATTTCATCAATGTTAGTTGATGGCCTTATCACATTTGTTTAGACAGAACACAGTAGTTATTTCAGGCACAATATGACAATTTTCTTTTGTACTCCTTTCGGCTATTTTAGTTTGTATAAACATTAAATATTTTTTATTAGTCCATTAGACCACAGTCAGGTTCATGGATAGCCCAAAAGTGTTGCCAAGGTAGATGTGGCCTTGGTGGTCTGTGGAGGCAGTGTGATGGTTGGCTGGTGTTACAGGCTGGGAAGTTTCTACACAGACACAAAATGGTATCAGGACAAGATGGGATTTCCTTAGTCTCTCCAGTAACTCTAACTCCCTGCGTTCAGTGCCACAAGACTGCAGAGGGAAGAAAAGGCATTTTCATGTATTTGTGCTTTCTCTACTGGTGTACCCAGCCCCACCCATCAGTGCTTCACTTGCAGGCATCCTTCTTGGATTCTGCAGTAACTCTTGCAGGCATCCTTCCCGGCACCAAGTATCTTAACAGTAGCTGACATTTTACAAAGGCAGAAAAACAAACAAACAACAACAAAAACCCACCACAACCAACAACAAGAACCCAACTCTTAACTCTCCTCCTTAACTAAACATCCAGCAAATTTTTGATTATTTATAAAATGAGGCAGAGGCTGTGGATGTAGCTCAATTGGAAGCCTTGTGTTCGATCCCCAGCACTGCAAGAGACACCTGAAATTCCAGTTTGAAGGGATCTGAGCACTCTTCTTGTCCTTTGTGAACACGCATAAAAACAAAAGTGAAATTCTTTTTAAATTTTTAAAAGTTATTTTCCTTTGATGTGCATGGGTGCTTTGCCTATATGTGTATCTGTGCTCCATATGTCTGCAGTGCCCACAAAATCCAAAAGAGGGCATCAAATACCTTGGAACTAGAGTTATAGAAGGTTGTGAGCCTCCATATGGGTGCTGGGAATCAAACCTGGGTCCTCTGAAAGAGCAATCAGTGCTCTTAACTCTTAAGCCACCTTTCCAAATAAAGTCCAAAGAGGAGGAGGAGGGAGAGGAGGAAGAAAAGGAGAAGTAAGAGGAGGAGGAAAGAAGAAGAAGAAGAAGAAGAAGAAGAAGAAGAAGAAGAAGAAGAAGAAGAAGAAGAAGAAGAA
>NW_021604585.1:5109852-5121996 GCF_004785775.1 Grammomys surdaster | reverse complement strand
GAGGAGGAAGAGGGGGAGGAGGAGGAGGAAGAGGACAATGTGGAGAATTATTAAGCCATCCAATTCCTAGATTATAAAGGCTAGAATTCTGGGTAAGTAACATGGAAGGTTGTAGATTCATTCAGCAGCAACCAGATACTTATTTTTCATTTTAAAAGGCTGTGAATCAGATCAAGGACCTGACACATTCTAGGTTGGAGCCTATCACTGAGCTGTAACCCCAGTTCATTCTCTCTCTCTCTCTCTCTCTCTCTCTCTCTCTCTCTCTCTTTCCTTCCTTCCTTAAAAAAACAAAACAAAACAAAACGTACTTCAAGCCCATGATTCAGAAGGCATAGGTTAAAAAGCAAAATCTCCCTCTTAAGCCCAATTCTCAGTCAACCAGATTCTTTGAGGAAACAGGTAACCACATTACCAGTGTCTTATCATGCCTTCCAGAAAGATACTAGTTATGCTAGCTAGCATGTGGCTTCAACAAATGCTTTACATTTCCTTTTCTTCAATTAACATTAAACATACATACAAAGCATACATTCCTTATAGTGCTGTTTATCGTGAATAAAGCATAGCATAATTGTTTATTTAATTGTTCACCACGGCAAAATATGCTACATGCTCATTTTGTAAGCACACACTTATATTGCTTTTTAAGTTGTTTGAAACAATTATTGAGTCAGAGAATATACATGTGGGACTGGAGAGATGGCACAGCAATAATGAGCATAGATTGCTCTTCCAGAGGATCTGGGTTTTGTCCTCAGCGTCACATCAGATGACTCAACACTCCCTGTAACTCCAGAGCCAAGGGGCTCTCTCTTCTTGTTCCCAAGGCCGTGCATGTACCCCCCCCCACACACACACACTTAAAATTTAAAAAATTAAGAATCTTTAAAGAAATAAAAAAACATGCATTTTGTATTTTAATAGCTACCACTGATACTGACCTCCATAAATTAGCCATTCAGTCAATTTATTATGAAGATATTTTCTTTGTCATCTTTTATGACAAAGAAAACATTTTCATAATGTTTTCATAATGAAAACATGGTATAACATCATAGTTTTAGTTTACGTTTGTATGATGAGTGTTTTTCCATTTCACTAAACTACTTGCACATTTCTTTATTGGGTTTTTTGGTTTGGTTGTATTTTATTTTGGTTTGGTTTCTTACTGATTTTGGAAAACATTTTCATTTGGTATTTCTTTTAAAACTATTTTTGTCTATATATTTGTTATATTTATTTATTTGTGTGTGTTTGTGGGGGGGTGAACGTGTGCTACACGTGAATGTCAGAGAACAACTTTGTGAGCTAGTTCTCTCCTTTCATTGTGTGGAATCCAGGGATCAAACTGAGGCTGTCAGACTTGATACAAGTGCCTTCATCTACTGAGCCATCTCTCTGGCCCTTGTTTGTTTATTGGAGACCGGATCTATGTAGCCTAGCCTGGCCTTGAACTTGCTATATAGTTTCAGAATAACCTTTAACTCCTGAACCTCCTGCCACCACCTGGGATTACAGTCACAGGCTGACACCACTGGCCTGATTGTGGGTGTGTCGCATGTAGGAAGACAGTGCTGGAAAGGGGGACTCTGGTGAGTGTAGAGGTGTCTGTGTATTGTATGAAGACACTGGGAAAATATGGAAGCAAGGGCCAGCTATATAGGAAGACATTAGAAGAGGGAGTGAAGAGGTGTAAATCAGTATTTTCAGTCTCACAGACTATCTTAGGTTAAATTTCCAGAGTATTAAAGAGTAGCGTAGTGACCTTCAAGTAGGGTTTGCAAAATGACTTGTTGAGATTCAGCAAGTCAATATTAGAGCTTCTGTTTGTGTTCCCTTTTTAAATGTAAAAGGAGGAAATTAATGGTCATTAATATTCAGTATTCAGATTGATGTCTGCATCTTCACTAGGTGCAGACGGTTATGCAAGTGAGGGGCATCCAAGGGTAAGAGGGTGAGGGTTTTGTGTTTGTTTCTTGCCGTCAGGTTATGGGCACACTGCATGATGGTTAAGTAAAAGATTTACCAATCACACTGCCTAACTTTAACTTACCTAAGCTCTCAAAACCAATGTTAGTGCCCTGCCTAGACCTCATTTCATGGTCATTACCCAACTCTCCACAGGACCCTTGATAAGCATCAGTTTGTGCTTATCTTCCTCTACTTGGGTGAACTGACCTTGAATATTGGGAGCTACTCTGATGGAAGGTTGTATCTCCTCCTACTTTTCTACCTCCTTGGCAGCCTATAGGTTGATACTGAATGATTATAGACTGCAGATGGCTTGCCTCAAGGCAAGATAAATTCCCCAGTCCCAACCTTCTGGGGCCAAACTTAGCAAAGACCCATGTGGTGGTTTAAATAGGAGTGTTCCCCCCCCCCCCATAGGCTCATATATTTAAATGCATGGTCATTAGGGAGTGGCTCTACTTGAGAAGGATAAGGAGGTGTGGCCTTGTTGGAGTGGGAGTAACATTATTGGAGAAAGTGTATCACTGAGGGTGGGCTTTGGGCTTTCAGAAGCTCAAGCCAGGACCAATTAGTTGCTCTGTCTCTCTCTTCCTGCTGCCTAAAGATCTGAATGTAGAATTATCAGCTACCATGCCTGCCTGTCTGCTGCCATGCTTCCCGCCATGGGGATAATAAACGAAATCTCTGAAGCTGTATTCCTTTATAAGAATTCCCTGGTCATGATGTCTACTCATAGTGCCAGAACTTTGACTAAGACAACTTGATCGACCTTGCCATTTTTGCTGAGTCTCTTCCCCATCCTATTGTTTCCTCTCTCTTAAAGGTTTCAACTGAGGTCATTCTCAAGAACTTTGATAAGAAGAATCCCCATCTCGAGCTCTGCTTCCTGAGAACTGGAAGCAGAACTTCCCGAGAACTGACTAAAATAATGAACATCTGGCTTTAACACAGTAATGTGGAGATGACAACTGAGATCAGTAACACACATCCTATCTAAAATAATGGATAGATAGATAGATAGATAGATAGATAGATAGATAGAGGATAGATAGATGATAGATAGACAGACAGACAGACAGATAGATAGGTAGATGAAAACAACTTGAAGAGGTTGGAGCTGGAGAGGTGACTCAGCCAGTAAAAGCACTGGTTTGATTCACAGCACTCCAGGACACTATACAACCATCTGTAACTCAAGTTCCAGGGGATTCCATGCCCTCTTCTGGCCTCCTTGAACACTGAATACACGTATCATACATAGATACAGGTAAAACCCACAATAATTATATGTATATATAATATATATCTCCAAATCCACATTCCATATATATTTATATATGTTTTGTATAGTATAAAATATAAAAGCTCGTGTATACACACACACACACAGACACACACACACACACACACACATACACACTACCCACATCCCATGTGCAAACATGCAATCTCCTAAGGCTTCTCATAAAAACAAAACAAGCTGGGCAGTGATGGTTCATGCCTTTAATCCCAGCACTTGGGAGGCAGAGGGAGGCAGATTTCTGAGTTCGAGGCCAGCCTGGTTTAAAGAGTGAATTCCAGGACAGCCAGGGCTACACAGAGAAGCCTTGTCTCAAAAAACCAAATAAATAAATAAATAAATAAATAAATAAATAAATAAATAAATAAATAAAACAAAAACCTGTTATTCCATCACTCTCCACAACCCTCACTTTCTGTGTTACTTTACTTTTGGCAAACAATCTTATGTCTGCCAGCCTGGTTTCCAATATAAAGCTTGAACTCCTGACCCTGCTGTCTTTACTTCTAGACTCCTGTAATTGCAGGTGTGCCCCACTACACACCCAGTACTTCCCTTCTCAGCATTATCCCAGGGTTCATTTCCTGCCAGTGTGTTTTAGCATGTCTATGATAAGTGCTGTATTCTGCTGTACTTTAGTGTTCTGTAAGTGCACTGGCTACTTGTCCTGCTGCTGTGCAAAATACCTGACAAAAGCAACTCCTGGGTTTATTTTGGCTAGTTAACCTGGGTTACATAGTAACTGTATCCCAAGGAGGATACCACTGTCTACCACTGGCAGGGACAGGAGGGGAGCTGATGGCAGGCACAGGAGGCAGCTGGTCACATTGCATCCAGTTACGAATGATGAGTGCTCATGCTCAGCGGTTTGTTTGTTTGTTTGTTTGTTTGTTTCATTTTGGTTTTACAGGGTATCCCTATGTAGCCCTGGTTGGCCTGGAACTCCCAGGGATCAGCCCCGTCTCTGCCTCCTTTCCCGTCTTTATTCAGTCTCTGACCCCAACCCATCCGGTGTACTGTCCTACTTCAGTGAACCCAATACAGACAAGTCTTCACAGACAACTCCAGAGATTAGTTTCCTCAGTGATTTTAAATCTCAGATTGTACTCATTAAATGGAAATCTGCTTTAGATTCCAAGTTCAGCCACTGTTCTCAAACCACAGGATCCCTCAGGTATTTCCTGAATTCAAGCGCAGACAGTGAACTCTATCACAAAGTTATTTGGAAAATCCCTTTGGCAGAGCAGTGGTGGCGCAGGCCTTTTATCCCACCACTTGGGAGGCAGAGGCAGGTGGATTTCTGAGTTCGAGGCCAGCCTGGTCTACAGAGTGAGTTCCAGGACAGCCAGGGCTATACAGAGAAACTCTGTCTCGAAAAACAAAAAACACAAAAAACAAAAAAACAAACAAAAAAGAAAACCCCTTGGAATGTAACATGATTCTCTGATGAGGCAAACACGGCCTGAATGTACCAGGTCATATGTGATTGAACTTTCAATAACTAGTGAGTGTATACAAACCCTGACACCACCGTTAGAATATAAAGAAACTCAAAGACGCCCTTGCTCAATGAAGGAACTATGGCAGCTGTATCCGAGGAAGAGTTACATGGGCTGAGGCAGCAGATTCTCTACTATGGCACCAATTTATCGGGAGCCAAGGAGCAGTACAGGTTATGGTCACATCAGTAAGACTGAATGATTACAAAAAAAAAATAATAATAATAATAAGGAGCCTAACATGCCTGAAGTTTCCACAAGGGCAAACTCACAGGAAACAGGAAGTCCATGTTATAAAGCAGTGAGGAAACAGGAAGTCCATGTTATAGAGTAGTGAATGTAAGCTTTTGATACTTTCTGCTAGTTACAGAATCCCTGAAATATTTCCTGGATTCAAGTGTAGACGACAGTGATCACTATCACAAAGTTAATCAGAAAACCCCTTTGAGTGTAACATGAGTCTCCGATGAGAACAGGGACTTTGACACTATCTCTCTGGGACCTAGAATATATGTAGCACGGAATAGCTGGCGAATATTATTTGAGTTCATTCTATTTAAGGAGACAAGAGGGCTGGGAGGGAGGGCTTAGCCAGTACAGCACTTGCCTTGCACCCACTTAAAAAGTTGGCCCAGTGCTGGCATTTGTGATTCAAGCACTCAGAGGCAGGAGGAGGACCCCTGTGGCTTTCTGATGCTTAAGTGGTGAGCCAGTGAGATATCCCTGTCTTAAAGGCAGTAGATAGTCTTTCTGAGGATATCTGAACATGTCCTCTGGTTGCTACATGCATACACACACATGCATTAAAAATGTTTAGATTTTATTGTTTTATGTGAATGAATGTTTTGCCTATATGTATTGTCTTAAGGTTTTATTGCTGTGAACAGACACCATGACCAAGGCAACTCTTTTTTTGTTTTGTTTTTTTGTTTTGTTTTGTCTTTTTGTTTTGTTTTTGAGACAGGGTTTTTCTGTGTAGCCCTGGCTGCCCTAGAACTCACTCGGTAGACAATGCTGGCCTCGAACTCAGAAACCCGCCTGTCTCTGCCTCCCAAGGGCTGGGATTAAAGGCATGCGCCACCACTGCCCAGCTTGTTTTTTGTTTTTTGTTTTTCGAGACAGTGTTTCTCTGTATAGCCTTGGTTGTTCTGGAACTCACTCTGTAGACCAGGCTGGCCTCAAACTTAGAAATCCACCTGCCTCTGCCTCCCAAGTGCTGGGATTAAAGGCGTGTGCCACCACTGCCCGGCTGACCAAGGCAATTCTTATAAGGACAACATTTAATTGAGGCTGGTTTATAGGTGCAGAGGTTCAGTCCAGTATCATCAAGGCAAGAGCATTCAGGCAGACATGGTGTAGGAGAAGCTGAGGGTTCTACATCTTCACTAGCTTCTAGGCAGCTAGGTTGAGGGTATTAAAGCCCATGCCCACAATGACACACATACTCCAACAAGGCCACGCCTCTTAATAGTGCCAGTCTCTGGGCCAAACATATGTGCACTTTGTGAGTGCTTGGTGCCCAAGGAAATCAGAAGAGGGCCTCTGATTTCCTTGGCCTGGAATTACAGACTGTTGTGAGCTTCCAAGTGGATGCTGGGAATGGAACCTGGGTCATCCGCAAAAGCAGCAAGCACTTTTAACTAACTGATGAGCCAACTCTCCACATTGAGACTTGTTTTGTTTTGTCTTGGTGAGTCAGGGTCTCTTTATGTAGTCCTGACTGCCCTGGAACTCACTACATAGACCAGGCTGGCTTTCAAGTCACAGAGATCCACCTCTCTCTGCTTCCTGAGTGCTGGGATTAAAGGTATGTGTCCCTATGCCCTACCTGATACACATTTCAAATGGAACACATTTGTGGTGGTTTAAATAATTATGGGCCTCATAGACTCATGTGTTTGGATGCTTGGCCATAGGGAGTGGTACTATTAGGGGGTGTGGTTTTGTTGGAGTACGTGTGGCTTTGTTAGAGGAAGTGCATCCCAGGGGACGTGAGGTCTCCTATGCTCAAGGTCCCCCTAATGTAGCAGACACTCCCCTTCTGCTGTCTTGGAATCAAGATTTGGAGCTGTCAGCTTCTCCAATCCCATGTCTGCCTGGATTGGAGCATCCCATCATGATGATAATGGCCTACACCTCTAAACCTGTGAGCCAACCCCAATTAAATGTTTTCCTTTATTAGAGTTGCCTTGGTCATGGTGTCTCTTCACAGTAATGGAAACCCTAACTACGACAGCATTTTTTGCAAATTCCTGGACACAAAAGATGCAGTACTTTAAAACCAAGCTTGTGGTTTCATGCCAGCCTGGGCTACACAGTGAGCTTAAGACCAACCTTCTCTAAAAGAAAAAGTAGCCGTTTGCATTCTTTTTTTTGCAGATTGGTTTCTATTCCTCATTTTAAAAAAAAACCCAGTTTCCTATTTCTGAACAGAGGACTTCTTGTACATAAGAAATAACGATCAGAGGCTGGGTGTGAACGCATGGGTTGAACCCAATATGCCGTAGGCAATGGGTTCCACTCCTAGCAACACACAACAAACAAAAAGTGAAGGCCAGCCTTGGTGGCACAAGCTCAGAATTCTAGCAGTCAGGAGGCAGAAGTGTGATTTTGAGTTCAGAACCAGCCAGGGCTCTCTAAGGAGGTTCTAGAAAACAAAAAAAACCCATCCTGACCGTTTCCTCTTACAGAGTGATAACCTCCAGGCCCATCTTCAGCAAATGCAAGACTCAGCAAAGCCTTGAAACCCTTCCTGTTCCTTATCTCAACTGTCAAGTATGAATACTCTGGATTTACTTATCTCTGTTCAGGACATTTTCCCATGGGTTGGGAGCAAAAAGTATTACATGACCCATGTATACCTGGTATGTGTTTATATTTTGCTTTCTTTTCCTACTGGAGTTGAGGTTGAACCCAGGGTCTTGACACATGGGGCTCTCGCTCTGCCACTGAGCCACATACCCAACATCATGATTTGCTTTTTGAAAGGAGCCGTTCTCTCTTCTCTGCAGCTTTTGTTCTAAACAAGTCAAATAAAGTTTTCAAGCATGGAAGATTATTTCTGGAAAGGAAATTATTACACGCTGTGAATTTACATGAGAGATGATTATCAAAGGTAATACATTTTGTAGCACAAATCAACAATTAGCATTTATTAATTTTTAATACTTAAATGTAAGGGTTGGGAATGCACATTTATTAGGTGAATGTTCAGGACTGAGACAGGCATCTATTTAATGGTCCCTTTATTGGCTTTCAAACCTAGGAACAGCTCTCGCTTCAGGAGCCTGCCAGCAATCACCTAAAATCAACTGTGATCCTCTGATTACAAATTTATTCAAGTTTTGGCTCGCACTGCGACTGCATCTTATCTCCGCCCTCATCAGAAGACACACTTTTCAGTATGCTTTTTAAAATGAAAGCAAACACAGCTTGGCTGCAATGTTGATATTATTCTTATTATTGTTCCGATACCAAGGTCTTGGTAATCAGAATGAGGCCCAGGTTTAGGAAGTTCGGCACATCTTAAGGTGCTCTGTTATCTGGCAAACAAATTCATTTAATATAATGCTTAGAAAATCGCAACCAATAATTACTTTAAGTACTTCTCCAGAGCTTAAGTAAGAGTGAAATACTGTGTGACTTTAAAAAGAAAGCAAGGATCAGACAGCACTCCTGGGAGTCTCCTCCTATAAGCCCAGAGTTTAGGAGCGGAGGTCAGAGGGTCAGAAACTCAAGGGAAGCGTAGGCTACATCAGGATCCTTTCTCTTCCTTTCTCTCTCTCTCTCTCTCTCTCTCTCTCTCTCTCTCTCTCTCTCTCTCTCTCTCTCTCTCATTTTGTTTTGTTTTTCGAGACAGGTTTTCCCTGGCTGTCCTGGAACTTACTCTGTAGACCAGGCTGGCCTCGAACACAGAAATCCGCCCGCCTCTGCCTCCCAAGTGCTGGGATTAAAGGCGTGCGCCACCACTGCCCGGCAGGATCCTTTCTCAAATAAAACAAACAACCTCATCCTCCCTCCAATCCCTCCCCCCCACCAAAAAAAAAAAAAAAAAAACACTGCTAAAAACCCAAAAAATAATCATTTAAAATAACAAGATAAATAAAGAGAGGATGCTGTGAGGGTTTGTATATGCTCTGCCCAGGGAGTAGCACTATGTGGAGGTGTGGCCTTGTTGGTGTAGGTGTGTCACTGTGGTTGTGGGCTATAAGACCCTCCTACTAGCTGCCTGGAAGCCAATATTCTGCTAGCAGCCTTCAGATGAAGATGTAGAATTCTCAGCTCTTCCTGCACCATGCCTGCCTGGATGCTGCCATGCTCCTGCCTTGATGATACTGGACTGAACCTCTGAAACTGTAAACCAGCCCCAATTAAATGTTGTCCTTTATAAGAGTTACCTTGGTTTGGTGTCTGTTCACACAGTAAAACCATAACTAAGGGCACTATCTGCTCTCTTAGAGGCCCTGAGTTAAAGGTCAGCCCGTTCTACAGAGAAAGTTACACAGCCAGGGTTATACAGAGAAACTCTGTTTTGAAAAAAAAAAAAAACCTAGATAGATAGATAGATAGATAGATAGATAGACAGACAGACAGATAGGATTTCATTGGTATTTGACTCTTGGGCAAACGTATCAGAAGTCCTGAAAATACATGGTTGGAGAGGTAGCAGAGGGTAAGAGTACTTGCCATTCTTACAGAAGACTCAGGTTCAGTTTCTTATTACCCACATGGGAGCTCACAACCATGTATAACTCCAGTTCTGGTCTCTGGGTTTCATGTGATACACATGCATATATGCAGGTACTCACACATGTACATAAACTAAAAAAGTCAGGCGTCGTAGTGCACGCCTTTAGTCCCAGCAGAGGCAGGGTGGAACTCTGTTAGTTCAAGGCCAGTCCGGTCTACAAAGTGATTTCCAGGACAGCCGGGACCGTTATGCCAAGGACTGTCTTGGAAAACAAACTAATTTTTTAAAAAAATCTTGAACCAATTGTGGTATATACTTTTAATCTCAACACTCAGGAGGATCCATCAGTGTAAAATATAGAAACCCCCATCTTTAAATAACAACAACAACAACAACAACAACAATAATAAAAAAAAACCTTCCAAGGAAACAGAAGGCTGGGATTACAGCTGCACCACCACACCCAGCACGCTCACCCTTGACTCCTTTTCCTGTGTTCAAGGTGGTTCTAGTGCTAACACTGAACTTGCCTTGTTTCTTTCAAACTCCAGAAGTTAAGATCAGCAAACATGAGCTTGTTTTTGACACCCTTGGTACAGTCTGAGTCACCCTTACAGTAGGAGCAAAGGTTGGAATTTGCACTCATTATCCTAAAGGTCTCCTCTGTACCAGGTAACTTATTTACACTGCTATTTAATCTTCATGATGAAGGCCTCCTCTGTACTAGGTACTATTACACTACTATTTAATCTAAATAAAATTCATGAATGAGAGATCGTTACCTGACTATTAATTTGAGGTTTAGAGATAACTCACTTATAATGACATTTTGAATAATAGTGTTTATTTTTTTAAATTTGACTATTGTGAGTTTTTACAACTTTTAATGTGTGAGTATAGTATGCACACACATGCTATGGCACCCACGTAGGTATCAGAGGACAACTTGCAGGACTTTGTTTCCTCCTTCCACCATGTGAATTTCAGGCACTGAACTGGGGCTACCAGATTTGGCAGCAGTAACTCTTACCCACTGTGGTGGTTTGAATATGCTTGGCCCATAGGAGTGACACTGTTTGGAGGTGTGGCCTTGTTGGAGGAAATGCGTCACTGTGGGGGCGGGCTTTGGAGGTCCCCTCCTATGCTCAGGCTCTACCTAGTGTGGAAGAGACCCTCCTCCTGGCTGCCTGCAGAAGAGAGACTCTTCTGGCTGGATCTGGATCAAGATGTAGAGCCTTCAGCTCCTCCAGCATCAGGTCTGTCTGCACGCTGCCGTGCTTCCTGCCATGATGATATTGGACCGAACCTCTGAGAGTGTAAGGGAGCCCTTATTAAATGTTGTCCTTATAAGAGTTGCCTAGGTGTCTCTTCACAGCATTGGAAGTCCTAAGACACCCACTGAGCCATTTCCCCTGCCCTGTTTGTTTTGTTTTCCTTTTCTTCCCAGTAATGGAAAATGAATCCTTGTGAATATTAGGTAAGGAAGGGCTCTACCACCATGTCACAAGCTCAACTCCTTGTGCTTATTATGTTACATCCTTACCATTTAGAGACATGGGGTATGTACAGCAAGACATACATGGTGACTCACACCTTGTAATCCCAGCACTTAGGAGGCAAAGATTGGAAGACTGCCGTGAGTGTGAGGCCAGCAAGGGCTACAAAGCAAGATCCTTTCTCAAGAGATAAACACTTGAGGTTTGTTTACAAATGATATAATAGAAAAATGTGAGGACGTAGGTTGAGATACAAACACAGAAGATAGGTTGTAAGTTAAAGCCGTGCTAGGATTTAAAATAAAACTTCATGGCTTTTTAAATGTTATTTTTGACACGTTTTGAGTTTATATATCTCTGGCTGGTCTAGAACTATGTATTGTATTCCAGGCTAGTCTGGAATTCACTAATGTACCCCAGGATGGCACTGAACTATCAGTGATCCTTTTGCCACTTGGATGCTGGATTTACCAGAGTTATCCATCACACTTGGCTTTAGCTCCTTTTGTTCAGACAGGGTCTCGGGTAGCCTATGCAAGCTTCAAGTTCCCTATGGAGTACACGATGACTTCTCCCTCCACCTCTTTTTGAGACAGGGTCTCACTAGGTGTCTCTGTCTCACCATGTAGACCAGGCTGGCCTTGAACACCTGCCTTTGGTTTCCCAGTGTTGGTATTAAAGGTCTGCAATACTACACTAGACAAGGAAGAGAATGCTGAATTCCTGGCCCTTTTCTTCCCAAGTGCTGCAGTCATGCCAAGCTCTGATTCATTTTCCAAAACTTATATTGAAGGTGGGGTATGCATGTACCGCAACATGCATGTGGAGGTCAGTATACAACCTTTGGGAGTAATGTCTCTCCTTCAGTCCTTCAGTGGTGGGTTCTGACAGTTGAACTCTGCTCATTAGGTTTGTGTGGCCCTGGCTGATTATTACACACACACACACACACACACACACACACACACACGTAAGTGCATATATCCAAGAACTGGAGGCAGTTGTGAGGCACCAGATACAAACTTAAGTCCCATCTTCTACAAGACCAGGAAATAATCTTAACCACTGAGCCATCTTTCCATCCTTGATTCTTAATTAGATTGGGCAGACCAAAGACTAGTATACCAAATGTTCTGTTTTCCTTCCTTCCTTCCTTCCTTCCTTCCTTCCTTCCTTCCTTCCTTC
>NW_021604585.1:5097268-5109842 GCF_004785775.1 Grammomys surdaster | reverse complement strand
TTCCTTCCTTCCTTCCTTCCTTCCTTCCTTCCTTCCTTCCTTCCTTCCTTCCTTCCTTCCTCCTTCTCTCTCTCCCTTCTTTTCTTCCTTTCCATTCCTTTTTGTCTATTGTATCTATTTTGCTGTTTGTTTATTCCTTAACTTTCCAGTAAAGGAAAATAAAGTGAAACTAAAACTAGCTACTTTGTTAAGTTTTCCATTTTTAAGACAGAGTCTCACTATGAAGCCCTGTAGGCCCCTGCCTCCCATGCTGTGGTAATTCAGGCCTTTGAACAGCTGTCTGAGGTCGTCTGGGAAGAGGTGATTTTGATAGGCACAGTTGTCTCTTGCAGTGTTAGCCTTACCTGTCTCCTGTGTAAACTGATGAGGTAAAGTTTGCCTCACAACTGAAGGGAGTTGATACCATCTTTTATTTAAAAAAAAAAAACCCACCCAATTTTATTACTTGTTTGAAAATCTCATGCATGTAAACATGTATGTTGATCATACGCCCCCCCCCCCCACTTCTCCCCTGAAGGTCGCTCAGGAACTGCCGACTCCTGGATTCTTACCTTGGAAAGAACTTTGTTATAGTGACTAGTACAACCAGTACAAAGCAAGCAGGGACCTGTCACAGATGTTCCTGCCACCTAATCTCTGGCTTCAAGGGCACTCCTGTTGACATTCCCAGAAGCTCCACCCCACGACCATAAGACAATTGTGAAACATAGTTCTCTGGAATGGGTTCCAAGACTAGTTCTTCCTTATGGTAACTAGTGTCAGCCTGCCCACAATCCTCAGTCACTAGACATGAATCCACATGTCAATGGCCAAATGGCTGTAATATGGTTAAATCTCAAACAATTGAGATTTAGGAAAACCTTATTTATGTGTTTGGGTACCCATGGAGGCCAGAAGGGGACATTAGATCCCCTGGTGTTGGAGTGACCTTTCTTCACATTATATTAGGCATGTTTCTGTATTTTCAATTGTTAATTCTGTACCTAGCAGAAAGCTGAATGCTGGCAGGAGTTTGGTATTCTCATTTCTATGGCCCAACACTGGGTTTTTTATTTGTAAACGCTTGTCCTTCCCCATCTCCCCAAAAGATGAAGGCCAGACAGCCCTCAATGCCTTAGGTAACCAAAAAGACCAGGCGTCGTCTTACTGCTGATTGGTTATAATAAAGAGCTCACAGCCAGTGCCTGCAGCCAATGCCTGGAACAAGAAGTACATAGGTGGAACTTCTGGGCAGGCAGAGATGAGAATGGACGAAAGCAGATGCCAGAGAAAGGAGCTGTAAGCAGGTAGTGAGAACTGTGTGGAGAGACAGGATGGTAGAAAAGTTAGGATAAGTTGAGATGAGCTAGCTAAGAGACTTCTCCAGCTAAAGGTCAATAGCTTTAAACTATATAGAAGTCTTGTGCCTTATTTAAACCACGAGTGGTCCTCAAAACCTCCACAATATCCTAGTGCCGGGGCTATATGTGAGCAGCATGACATAGGTACTAAGAACTGCTTGGGCGGGTGAGCTATATGTGCTCTGAATAAGCCATCTCTCCATCATTCGTAATTTTAAGCAGAGCACGTTGTCTTACATATCTGAGTGAGCCTGTAGCAATTAGCTAAGAAACCTTAAGGGTATAACAAGTTAAAAAAATTGTTCTTAGATTATTAGTTTGCTTCCTATTGCTGTGCGAAACACCATGACTAACAGCAACATGAGATGAAAGGGTTTACTTGGCCTACAGGTTTGGATCAGAGACCGTCATTGAGAGAAGCTACGAGAGGGACCAGGAGGTAGGAACTGAAGCAGAGACTATCCAGGGATGCTGCTGTTGTTTACGGGCTTGCTCCTCAGGCTCACATTCCGTTTCTTATTTTTCCCTGCCAACAGTGAGCTGTGCCCTCTCACATCAAGCTGTGCCCTCTCAATCAAGAAAATGTTCTACAGGACAATCCAATGGAGGCACTGTCTCAGGTGACAGTCCCTCTTCTCAGGTGACTACAGCTTGTATCAAGCTGACAAAAATGAACCAGTACAGCCGGGCAGTGGTGGCGCATGCCTTTAATCCCAGCACTTGGGAGGCAGAGACAGGCGGATTTCAGAGTTCGAGGCCAGCCTAGTCTACAGAGTGAGCTCCAGGACAGCCAGGGCTACACAGAGAAACCCTGTCTCGAAAAACCAAAAACCAAACAACAACAACAAAAAATGAACCAGTACAATGTAACAATACCCACAAGAATCCCACAGCCCATTTCTAATGGTTGTTCTGCTAGTTTGAGATGAGCCTAGTTATATTCCAACAAATTGTAAATTCCTTTAAAAATATTATATATCTTCCTACTGATGCATTTCTTTGGTTTTCCTTATATAATACAATCTTCTTCCACATTGTTCTGTTGATTTTGTTTGCTTGTTTGTCAACCTGACACAAGCTAGAGACAAATGGTAAGAGAAGCCTTTACTGAGAAAAATGCCTTCATCAGATTGCCTGTAGGCAAATCCATAGGGGCATTTTCTTGATTGCTAATTGATAGAAAAGGACCTAGTCCACTCTGGGCAGTGCCATTCTGGGCAGGTGGTCCTGGGTGGGATAAAAGTGGGCTGAGCAAGCCATGGGAAGCCACCAGTAAGCTGCATTCCTCCAGGACTTCTGCTTCAGTTCCTGACTCCATGTTCCTGTACTGACTTCCCTCAGGGATGGACTGTTACCTGGGATTGTACGATGAAACAAACCCATTCCTTTCCATTCTTCCAGTCACAGTCATTATCACAGCAGGAGAAACCCAACTAAAGCATATATTAAATAAAAAAAAATCAAAATGTGAAAAATCCTACAGGAGTTTTTCGTATTCATAAATTGGTCTTTATAATTACCAGATCCAAAAAGAGTTCCTAAAAGGGTTCACAGAAGATGTTCATAGTTCATTAAAGGCAGGGAAACTGCCCTAAACTGTCTGTCTTTAAGAGGCTAACAGTGGTATTCATGTTACCATCATTAATTATGTACATGTGCTCCTCCTGACATGATAAAGCTTGACATTTTATTTTCAATTATCTGACTTTATTTGGAGTTTCACTTTTGTTATTTTGAGACATGGTCTCACTCTGTGACCCCGGATAGCCTAAAACTATGTATCCCATACTAGTCACAAGAAAAACTGACAATTTTCCTTTGTTACCCTTCCATTGCCAAGATCACATGTCTATACCTGACATTTTTTGGGGGGAGGGGTTGGTTTTGGTTTTTCGAGACAGGATTTCTCTGTGTAGCCCTGGCTGTCCTGGAATTCACTCTGTGTACCAGGCTGGCCTCGAACTCAAGAAATCCACCTGCCTCTGCCTTCCAAGTGCTGGGATTAAAGGTGTGTGCTACCACTGCCCGGCTATACCTGACATTTTAAACTCCAGCCATTCCTGTCAACCCAGAGGCCAATTCTGTTTCAGCATTTGTCCACATGTGACTTAAGCAGCTAGTCAGTCCACCGTACTATACAGAATTGCTAATTTAGGGCACTGTTCAAATACTCTCAAATGAGAACCAAAATGAAAACCAAAGATTTTTGTAAAGGAAAAAAACTTTTTTTTTTTTTTTTTTGGCTTTTTCCGAGACAGGGTTTCTCTGTGTAGCCCTGGCTGTCCTGGAACTCACTCTGTAGACAGGCTAGCCTCAAACTCTTGAACTCAGAAATCCGCCTGCCTCTGCCTCCCAAGTGCTGGGATTAAAGGCGTGTGCCACCACCGCCTGGCGGAAAAATATTTATAATTTATGATTTTTAACATAGTAATTGAGATTCTACCATTACTGACCTATATTCTCATCCCTTTGTCTATTTTACAGTGAGACAGGGTCAGTCACTAAGTTACCCTCACAGCCTGGAACTGAGCTCTCTAGCAACCCTGAACTTTCCATTCTGCCAAATCAATCTTCCCAGTAACAGTTGGGATTACAGGCTGGGCTCTCCCCACCCAGTAACATTTACCTTTTATGAACACACACACACACACACACACATACACACACACACACACACACTTTCCATTTTAAGGATCTTTGGATATGATAAATGAATAGGACAAGAAGACACCCATAAAACCAAAATAAGCCCCAGTGGGGCTAAGGAAGGAGCAAGGGTCACATCTAAAGATGTAAGAGGTATGGTGGTGATGCCATGAGCCTCCAGGTGCAGGACACTGTATAACAGGCCCCCAGACCTTAGCACAACTGATACCACGATGTGAGAACCATTCAGACCATAATACTCAATGTATAGATAGCACTACCTGCCTAAAGGAAAACACAGACCTAATCCATCAAAGCCCACAGTTCTGGATGTTCTTACTGAGGTGTGACAACCTAGGATATAGTTTTGTGCTTAAAAGCTCACCCTGAAAAAGGCTCAGGATCCAGAACACCCTCTGTAGTCACAAGCCAGCTAAGAAAAACTTTCTACTGGCTTAAACCCATGTCAAAGTAGTTTTCTCTGATGGATACCTACCACCATTTTTGGAGGTTCCCTCAAGATCCTCAAAGACCAGACTTCAAGACACTGGGGTGGAGGGTGTCTCAGAGCCCTTTGGAGCAGGGAAGAAGGCAATGTTTAAGAGACTTCTAAGGGGACTCAATCTGAGATGTTTTAGGGCCCCAGGATTCCCTTTGATCAATGGCCTATATGTGGACGAGGCCCAGGAAAGCAGAGGGAGTCTCCATTCAATCCCTGGGCCTCGGAAGCTGCCACTGGTCACTTGCATCCAAGCAGTCACTGCTGACGCTGGTCTTCTAGTGAAGGAGGCTGATAGGCTGACTCTGGGGAAGGAACTGTTCCTGACTGCTCCACACTGAGGCCCTCCTATGAGGCACTCCAGAAAGGTGAATGTCAGACATCCAAGGAACCATTACCCAATACTGCTCCTGAAGCAGCCCCCGTATCTGGTTCTGTATAACATGAACCCTCAACTCTGCTAGCCTGTTACCAGATGACCCTGCAGAATGGAGCTGATTCAATCTGTTGGGCCTGACTTGACCAATGTTCCAATGTAGGAGGCAGATGAGGTAATGTATACTGATGGGAACAGTTTTGTTTGTTTTGAGACAGGGTTTCTCTGTATAGCCCTGGCTGTCCTGAAACTCACTCTATAGGCCAGACTGGCCTCAAACTCAGAGATCCTCTTGGCTCTCCCCCCCCCCCCAAGTGCTGGGATTAAAGGCGTGTACCACTGCCACCCAGCTTGATGGGAGCAGATTTATCCAGAATGAAATCAGGTGTGCTGGGGCTGCAATGGTAACCTAGGATAAGACTATCTGGGTATAATCTCTTAACCAAGGGAGCCCAGCTAAACAAACCAAGCTCCTAGCACTAACTCAGGAGCTCCACTGGGGGAAAAACAAGGTCATCACTATGTACACTGAGATAGCAGGTAAGGCTTTTCCACAACCCACATATCATAGGGCAGTGAGAAAGAGGGCTCCTCACCTCCAACAAGGGAATCAAAAATAAAGGGACATCCTGACATTGTTGGAAGCCCTCAGGCTACACAAGACAATGGCCAACAGTCACCAAAGGGGAAGTTTCTCCCAAAACACAGACTTGGCTACCCAGGAGGCAGGCCTAGAATGCCTCCAGATTTTGATGTTGACTGAATGTGCTTCAATGCTCTGACTATACATCAGAGGAGACTGACTGGGCCAGCTGACAGAATGCCAAACAAACATCATAAGCTTAATAAGCTGTGATGGATGTTGCCAGACAGACGGCCAATACTCCCACCAGCTCTTAGAAGGCAGCTGCTAATGGAACGCAACCAAGCCAGGAATCTTAGGGCCAGAAAAACTGCTGCGCTCCTCAAGCCTGGATGCTATAGACTCCGCCTGGAGTCAAGGATGTGACTTCCAGGTGTGTCATCTGTATACAGGCAAACCCCGAAAGAGGAAGAAAAGCCCTGGATGGGGTCCAGGCCCAAGAACACCTTCAGAGAGGACTGGGAACTGGACTTTACTGAAATCAAATCTACTGCCTTTGAGTATGCAAGAACATCCTAGCTTCTTGGGGTGGGTAGAGTCCTACCCCAACTAGCACAGAGACTGCATCAATTACCAAGAAGCTTCCCCAGGAGTTGGTCCCTAGGTTTGGATTGCTCATATTCTGGGGTCTGACAAGGTCTGGCTTTCATAGCCAAAATATCCCCAAATCTGTGAAAGGCATTACACATTAATTAGACAGGCCACAAAGCTCAGGACAGGTAAAATGGGTAAAAACAAAACTTTTAATATATGGCTTTAATAATGGCAAAAATTGGGCCAGCTTCCTACCTTTCACCCTCCTAAGGGCCAGATGCACCCATATCAACAAGTTCCTAAGTCAGAAATTACTAACCATTGCCTCAAGTCCTTACAGGCCCTGCAAGACTCAGCAGATCCTTGGAGAGGCTGCATCTTTGTTTTGTCTGGGCCTGCCTGCAAGTTCCAGCCTGGTGACCTTATACGGGTAAAGAGGATCTGGACTGGAACAGCAATGAAGGTCACCCCATGAATCCACCATATCCAGCTGAAGGAGGCTACAGAAAATAATGACAAATGGGTTGTCTCCAGGTTCTCCAAACCCCTAAAAACTGACAAAGACCCTATAATTACAACTGTCCTAGTTTGTCTTTTTCTCCCCTCTTGGGAAGGCCTCCAAGCCCCAATAAGGCAGGGCATAGCTCTTAGCCAATCTATCCACTGAGACCCAAACTACCTTGTTCCAGGTAGATTTCTGTAAAATGTTACAACCAGAGGCTACTGGGGCATGGTTCACTTGCTTCTGGGGAGGAGAAGCACATCCCTGGGGCTATGGGCCCACCAGTAAAGAGAAGGGGCTCTGATATACCCAGCACTGTGATGCACAGTTGATGTCCCTTTCCCCAAGCCATTGTTCTTGGATGGATAGCAAAACAGAGACTTCCTGGGGTTACACTGATCCCTTCATAGTCCTAAAATAAGAACCATCATTACCTTCCTGTGATATAAAGATTAATTATGGTGTGGCAAAGATTATTATTGAAAAACCCATAAAACCTGAGGAGTCAGGTTATAAGCCCCCAACTCCGATTTTCCCGGGAATTCCCTTTAGTAACTTGAAAGAATGAGGTCCAGAGGGTAGTGGAACCCAGCTCTTCAGTGTTCAGGAGGAATGTATATCAGTTCCTTAACCATTCTCAACCTACTGTAGGTCAGAACTCCTGGCTATGCCTGGAGCCCAAGCCCCATATTACTTAGGAATTACAATTAATCATTATTTTCTACTTCCAACTCTAATAGCTGCAAGTGGGATAAACCAAAACTCACCCTGGGGGACTTCCAGGGGAAGGATCCCTGTTTAATGGTACCAAGATATCCCCTAGTTCCCCTTATTCAGATTCCTGTGGACATACACAGCACATTAATTCCAAGAACCCCAGCTGAAAGTATTTCCAGGCCCCAGAGACTATTTGGCTTGCTCGCACTATCGCTTAACCAAGTACATATTTTCTGAATTGTTTAAACTGGAAGAGAACTCATTTCTTTATGGTCTCATGAAATGTTATACCACAGGTCTTCATCTATCATGAAAGACGATAGAGTTCACCTAAACTAGATTCTGGGCTTCCTCGTGCCCAAGGACAGAGTTTATTCCCCTACTGATAGGGCCAGATGTCATGACTCCTCTGCAGTTGGAACATTAGCTCTGTGTCAAACTAAAACTTAAAACCAACAAGAAAACAGAACCTATTATGGACTACAAATCCCAGAGTTCCTTGGGGGCCAAGGCAACACTCCCTCCAGATTTTGTAACTGATCTCCTGTCAACCTTGAGTCATACCCATGCTGGAGGGAAGGCCGGGTAGTGCTCGTTCCAACCGGCGTGTATCGCTAGGCTTTGTGATCGCATGTGGTTTTCAGATCCACGAAATCCTACATAACCCCCACTCCCCTAGTCCTGCGTAACAACTTTACACCCCTGTCTGAGGAAGTGAAAGAAGCGCAGGAAGAAGCTACAAAGCCACAACCACATGAAAAGGCGGAGTCTGTGACGTTCTTGACTTTTATTGGCCACATATCCAGGAAGCTGCGTCCCGTGGACTTCCGTTAACCTGACCTAGGGGGCGGTGTTGTACGTCTTAGCCTGTAGGCTGAGTTACGCATGCGCAGACCTTCTGCCCTTGTCCAATCGGAAGGTAGCAAGCGAAAGCGCGCGGCTCCCGCTTCTTGGAGCCGGCTGGTTATGGTCCGCCTCTGTGTTATGCACCAATCCACTTCAGTTTCCTCTATACTTTTACCCAATCAGAGCCGGAGGGCGGAGTTCCAGCCGGCCGTGGGCAGAGCGTGCTTTTTCTCCAGCTCCAGTGTGGGGTTTGCTGCTGAGGTACCTTCTGCTGGGCAGGGCTGGGCGATTATCCAGAGCGGGCAGCTCACTCGACCGGCGACCACTGGGTGGCATGCGCGTGGAGAGCCGCGGGCGGGGAGCGCGGAGGGGAGCGGGTGGCGTGAGAGGGAGCACGTGCAAGCGCGGGGGCCGCGTGGTTCTCTGTGTCAGGATGTGTGGTCCATGCCACCTGAACTTCTCTGCTTCAGTTTCGAGGAAGGGTAGGTAGGCCCTGCTCGCTCTTGCCTACCCTTCCTCGCACTCATTCCACACCCATCTCCTGGCTCCGGCCCTTTTCCATGTCAAAAAGCAGGTTTTTTACTTGGTATGCGGAGCCAAGTCGTACAGTATGTGCTGTGATGCAGGCTGCTATGCTAAGTGACTTCCATGTCGTGTCATCTAATCCGCACAGCTATCCCCAGAGCTAGGTGCTGGCAAGGTGTGGTGATGCACACCTGGGATCCCAGTACTGACTGCGAGGGAGGTGGAGGCAAGAGGAACTCATTGAGTTTCAGGCTAGCCAGTACTTCCTAGGAAAACCTTGTATCTCACACAACAAATTCACAACAAAAAACCACCCAAGAGGCAGTGATGTCAGCGTCTCATTTTTGTGAAATGTCTCATTCAGGCGAACTCTGACAACTTAAATTGAGGGAATTCAGCTTTCATGAATGTAAAATTAAAAGATTGGTACAGCTAGTAAAACGCTCATTCATAACTGGAACTTATTTTAAAATCCTAAGCAGTATACCTGGAAACCAGTTAACTGGTTATTATTATCCATGTAAGATGCACTGGTAGGAAGGCATCAGTGGAAAGGTCTGGTTCCTAACTTTGCTTGTGGTAACCTCAGGTTGTTAAAGTGTACAATTAAGATCAGCACCAGATTGCTTCTTAGTGTTGTGATAACTCAGTGAAGATGTGGACTTGAAGTCTGTGATATTGGTATCAACTCTACCTGTTTCTACTGTTTAAGGACCACAAAAACATGCAGCCTAGTTAACAGTGTAAGTGTGAGATAGCTCTGTGTGGACCACTTACAGGCTTGTTGTGGGATCAGGACAGTATTATCTA
This sequence comes from Grammomys surdaster, assembly GCF_004785775.1. NCBI lineage: Eukaryota > Metazoa > Chordata > Mammalia > Rodentia > Muridae > Grammomys > Grammomys surdaster. The sequence goes on along the minus strand of NW_021604585.1, from coordinate 5,100,404 downwards.
GAGAACAGAAGTTTGAAGTGTTTGGCTTGTATTTTTACCTTAGATTTCTATGGAGCAAAAGTAAGTCAGCCCACATGGCTGTTGAGGTTTCTTTCACTTCCCGTCAGTGTATTTTGGGAGCTAAACTTTTGTTTAAAATCATGACTGTTTTCTGCAACTTTCAGATTTGGTTTTTTGTTTGTTTGGTTGGTTTTGGGTTTTGGAGTCAGGCTAGCTCTGGTGGTATTGGAACTCGCTTTGTAAACTAGGCTGGCCTTGAAGTTAGAGAACTTGGTGTTCTCTCAAGTGCTGGAATTATAGGCCTTCACATCAACCGAATCTGTACCTCCTGTTTATTATAAATAGAACTGAAGACATTGCCTTTTTTTTATTTAATATCTTTGGTTTTTTTGAGATGGCTTCAATCTACATAGCTTTGGCTGGCCTGGAACTTTGTTGACCATGCTAGCCTTGAACTCAAGAGCTCCAGCTGCCTCTGCTTCCTGCATGCTGGGCTTAAAGGCTAGTGTTCTACAAGCAACTTAAGACATTGCTTTTTGTTGCTGTTGTTGTTTTGTTTTTTGCTTTCCCACTCTTATGCTAAAAGAAAGAAACAAGAGAGAAACCCTATATTTCTACATTTTCAATGGTCTCTCTAAAACAAAACAAATCAAATGGAGAAAAAAAGGAAACCCCACAGTGTCACTGTACGCCAGTCTGTTCTAGGGCTCAGATGTATGGTTGGAGTATATACAAATCACTGCTAAACTGTGTGTGTGTGTGTGTGTGCAAGAGAGAGAGACAGAGACAGAGACAGAGACATAGCACTGTAACTGTGGAGGCCAGAGGACAACATGGGAATCTGCTCTCTATTTCCCCTTTGTAGCTCCAGGGGATCAACTTTAGGACGTCAGATGGGGACTCCCACTGGTCCTGTTTTTGAGACAGGCTCTCACACAATACCCCAGGCTGTCCTGAATTCACCATTTATCTTAGGTTGGCCTCAAGTCTAGTGCCTCAGCTCCACAAATGCTAGGATTATAGGCATAAGCCACCATAGCTGAGTACTGCTAAACTTTTGAAAGGATTTATTAGTTTCATATGGCTGCTATAACAAATTACCACAGACTTAGTGACTTATGACGAAATAAATGTAGAGCTGGAGAGATGGCTGAGTGATTAAGAATGGTTTCCGCACAGGGTATGGTGGTATATGCCTTTAATCCCAGCATGCTGGAGGCAGGGGCAGGCAGAGCTCTTGAGTTTCAAGCCAGCCTTTTCTACCTAGTGAGTCTGGGACAACCAAGGCTACAAAGAGAGACCCAAAAGCTTCCTGCTCCTGCAGAGGACCCAGATTTAGTCTCGAGCATCCACCATGGTCAGCTCATAAGGCCTTTAATTTCAGCTCTAGAAGATCTGGAGCTGTTCTGGCCTCTGCAGGCACCAGCACACAGGCACACACAGACATGCACATAGGTAAAAACAAGCAGCACGGATGTATTATCTTTCAACTTGGGTCTAAAATTTGTTACTGGGTTAATGTCAAGGTAGCAAAGTCCTCCTGAAGCCTCCTGGTGGTCGTGGAGGAAGCTGTGTTTTCTAGCCTTTGCCACCTTCTAGTGATTACAGGCTGAGGCTCTTTTTTCCTCTTAAAGATGGTTTCATGCTCTAGCCCCTGCCAGCCTTGAATGCATGGTAACCTTCCTGTATTAGGCTTCCAGGTGCTGGGGCTACATATGGACTCAGCTTCTAGCTCCTTCCTCTTGCAGTAGTCAGTAATGGCTGTTTCCATCACCATCTGCCTCCTCCTCTGTAACCAAGTCTCCACTTCCTCCCTCCTTCTGAGAAAACTTGTGATATGTAGAGCCTTCCCAGATAGTCCAATTTTATTTTTTCCATTAGGCAAATGTGAAGCCTTTTTGTCATAATGAGAAATGCTGATGCATTCTAGGGAGTAGGTAGGATTTAAGTAGTTTTGGGAGCCATTACTCAGCCATCCTCAGATTCTGGAGGGTGAAATACCCTGTGGTACAGCTGAATCTGTAGTGGGGATTTGAAGAGAAAAAGTTTCTGTTAGGTAACTGGTAAGGTAGACCTTCAAACAGCTGTGAAAGACCCGAACATCTCTTGAGGAGCAGAGGTAACTGAATAATTCTCTTCTGTAAAATTAGAATTAATCATTCAGAAAAGTGTCATCTTAAGAATTCATGTGACTTGCAGTTCATGATAGTTTTGATTGATGCCATTTTGAAATATTTATGAGATCATTACACTACTGTTCTTGAGAAAGTTTGTTCTTCTGTGGCTCCTTTCCCAGTTTACTGTAGTCATAGGTTTGTATGTATCCCACACTTTATGTAGCATGACCTTAGGTGATGGGGATTTATGATAAGGAAACCAGCCTTTCAGACAACAATCACTTGGGAGCCACAGTGCGTTGCATGGAGAAGGCCGGGTTTGAGGGTAGGAGAGAAACTAGAAGTTGTAGACAGAATCCAAGGTTTAGTCTCAGCTACACAGTGAGTTTGAGGGCAGCCTGAGCTACATGAGACCCAGTGTCAAGACAACAATAACAAAACCCAACCACTTCAAACTTCTGAGTTCTGTTACTTCTAACAGAATATATAGTAGGCTTTATGGAGAACTGGAGTCTCAGCAAAACACAGCTTCAGAGTCCCCTATCTTCACACAAAGACATTACCTCTTGCTAGAATTGATAGTTTGGGGGAGACAGGTGAGTCGCTTTGCTAAGTACTAGTATAGATACATTGGAATAAGTGTATGAAAACTCGGCTCCAGTTAGGGCAATGGTAATATAAAAGCTTCATGAAGCTTTCTGTTTGTTTGATCTGATTTGGAGGGGGAAGGACCGGGAGACATACATGTGAGAGAAGTTTCTGTGGGTCAGGCCTGGAAGTGGAACAGAAGAGAATGTTAATATTAAACTACTTACTTATATTTTTGGCATAGTGTCTCATGCAGGCCTGTGTCATCAAGAAGGCTGGTTGGATTGTATATTCCTGTCTTCCTTTCTTTCTCTCTGGTCCCCTACCCCCCTTTTCCAAGACAGGGTTTTTCTGGAATCTCCAGGCTGGCCTCTAATTTAGATCTGTCAAGGTGTGGGCCAAAATCACCTGGCTTTTTTTGCTTTTTTTCC